>NC_089818.1:21502301-21699801 GCF_029633855.1 Hoplias malabaricus | reverse complement strand
TACACTACTTTACTACTACTACTACAACTATGTAATACGTTCACTTTTATGTAGAATGGAGTATATATATATACATATATATATATTAACGAACTATTACCAAAAACTCAAAACAAAAATAATTGTCATTCTTCTAACAAGTCTGTGGTCATCTTGTAAGAACTAAACGAAGACAAAAATGAAATCAAAACTAGCTGCCAACATTAGCACTGAACTATTGTAATGTTTGCCATAATTTAGATTAACAGCTGAACACAAGAAAACAATGAAAAAGGTTCATGTGGAATGATTCTACTAAGCACTACTGGCCTTAGTGATATATTTAGACCCCGCCCTCCATCATCAGAATACAACTGATTGGCTTAGTGGTGAGCACGTTCGCTTCCCAGCGCTGGGATCTTGGGTTACAGTCTGGGTGGAGTTTCTATGTTCTCCCTGTGTCTGCGTGGGTTTCCTCCCACAGTCCAAACACATGGAGGGTAGGTGAATTGGCTTCTGTCTAATAACTGTCCTGGTGTGTATGTGAATGAATGTCTATGTGTGAGTGAATGTGTGTGAGCCCAGATGTGGATTGGCGCTCTGTCCTGGGTGAAACCCTAGTGCCCGATGCAGTCCTCCAGGTGGACGGTTGTTCCTGGTCGAGAGTACGCTGTGCGCATTTGGCTGCCGCTTCTCACCAGTGTTTGTGTGTGTGGATTGAGTGTTCTGAGCAGTGTGGATTGTAAAGCGTCTTTGGGTGTCTAGAAAGGCACTATATAAGTGTAAAGATACATACATATGTTTTCCAAAATCATTCAGTCTTATTTGAAACTAGAGCTGGGCGATACGGCCAACATTTATATCATAATTACTTTCTTAATTTCAGTCGATACGATATGAAAAACCGCAGAAAAACAGCCAAGAACTGGAAGCAACATGTCTTCACCCTCAAACAACAACCTCTTGGCTTTGTCAATATTTTTAAACTAACTTCAATATTGAGTGCCCTGTAATGACCATCAGTCAGTGACAGATGCTGTAAGATTCAATAATATTAGTGAAATATTGAAATGTGTATAAAAATCAGTGTTACTGAAACCTTTTATATTTCGATATATACTGATATTGAATTATTGTCCAGCCCTGTTTGAAACAACACTGGACATTTTTAATATGAGTTTTTTAATAGGTTTTTAAAGGGAACTAAGGAAGACGAACTGGAAACGTGAGACAGGTGTTGCAGAATTATCAAAACTTGTTGAATGATCTCAGTGACTGAATTTAGATCATGGTGAAAAACCAAAGTCATTTCCATTAAAGGGAGGTGTCCTGATGGAAATAAATACCTGCAGACAGCCTTCTCTTGGCAGTAAAAGTTTACTGTTGGAGTTTTTAGTGTTGGGTTCACAATGTGCATCATCTGTAATCCAAAACATGTTGATAACTTTCAGCAGCGTGTGAGTACTTCTGTTCAGTACATAGTCAGACGTACACTGATAGACAGACGGAGACACACACATAGCACAAAAACCACAGCCATGCAAAAGAATATGCCCCTCGTGAATGTGTGAAAACTCTATCCCCTCTCAGACGGCACGCTGACCAATAGACGGTCCAGCCAGTGTCATCTGCCATATACCATCTCTACTATAACCTGATCTCAGCAGAGTCTCACATACACACACATACACTCATACGTTAGAAAGCATGTGTGTGTGTGTGTATTTGTGCATGTAAGACAAAGTGTGTGAGCAGCAGACAGAATACTCTAATCAAAGGGTGTTTTAGAGGTCAGCTCCGAGCCTGATGGGGCTTGACAAAACATTTTGTTCTGAACCAGATTCAGAAGGATTTGTCAGATACAACACTGGGTTCAGCTCAGTGTCTTCTTTATTGGGTTGATTTGTTTTTATGTGAAAGATAATGCGGACAAAAACCTTTATTAAATGTATACAAAAGTGGGTAACATTTTGTCAGATTTACTTGTTAAAATTGAAATAAAGTTGCACTACAGAGTCTAGAGGAAAATAAAACATCTGCAGAAATATACACCCTTCTGCTACTGTGGTGAGTCACAGTGTAAAGCCTGAAATATTCATTCAAATGTCTGAGTTTTCAGGTGTGTTCATTTTTTATTTTCAGACCACGTCAGGCATATTGCAGACCATCGAATAGAGGCTAATTTGGAAAATAGGTCTCAAATTATGCTTTTTATGCTATTGTTTGTTAACTTCAAAGGTTTTTTTTTGTTTTTTTTCGTGTGATACATTAATAATTATTAAGTGTGCAAATGTTTTTTATGTAAGGTACAATTGTAATTCAAGAGTTTAAAAACGGCAAAGGAGAAGAATTTATTGATCACTGCGTTCGTAATGAGTCTCATCAAAAAAAGTGCTGTTAAATCATGTGCCTCAATTTGTTCTGTTCTTGGGGATAATATTGCATCCGAAATATGTGCAAGTTGAATGTAGCATATTAATAATAACTATTCATTTATAATACAGTTGCCATTTTCAAAACTACACATTAATTCATTATGAGTTCAGGGTCGCGGTGGTCCGGAGCCTACACGGAATCACTGGGCGCAAGGAGAGAACACACCCTGGAGGGGGCGCCAGACCTTCACAGGGCGACACACACTCACACATTCACTCACACACTCACACCTACAGACACTTTTGAGTTGCCAATCCACCTACCAACGTGTGTTTTTGGAGCATGGGAGGAAACCGGAGCACCCGGAGGAAACCACGCAGACACAGGGAGAACACACCACACTCCTCACAGACAGTCACCCGGAGGAAACCCACGCAGACACAGGGAGAACACACCACACTCGTCACAGACAGTCACCCGGAGGAAACCCATGCAGACACAGGGAGAACACACCACACTCCTCACAGACAGTCACCCGGAGGAAACCCACGCAGACACAGGGAGAACACACCACACTCCTCACAGACAGTCACCCGGAGGAAACCCACGCAGACACAGGGAGAACACACCACACTCGTCACAGACAGTCACCCGGAATAAACCCACGCAGACACAGGGAGAACACACCGCACTCCTCACAGACAGTCACCCGGAGCGGGACTCGAACCCACAACCTCCAGGTCTCTGGAGCTGTGTGACTGCTACACTCCCTGCTTCTCCACTGTGCCGCCCAATACTGCACATCAGTTTCCATAAAATGACAAAAGAGCAGGATGTTTGAATTTGGAATTAGAGTCATACATGACACAAACACACTTTAAAACGTATTTGTACAAATAATATATTCAATAGTATAGACACAAATGCCATTTCCACCAGAAATTTTAATACAATCCAAACAGAGGTCAGTGTTAGTAACGTCTTACTACTCAAGAGTTTTGGGATTGAGTTTTGTTTTACAGATGTGTAGCATTTCGATTAATCCCAGCATGGCATTTTCTGTTCACACATTCAAGCAGTTGGCAAGTAGTGTCTTTGGAATTCCATCTCTTTTGGTATGAGTGGGTTCGGGTTGAATTCGGGTTTCAGTTTCATTCCCATACAGGCCTCTCACTCACTCACTCACTCACTCACTCTCTCTCTCTCACTCTCTCACACACACACACACAGACACACACACTAGCATGCCTCCCAAGTCATGTGTATATGGGTATAAGCATGTGTGTGTGTGCTGGTGTGTGTGAGAGAAACTGAAGACAGACAAGTGTGTGTCTGTCACACGCATACAAATGGGTGCGTGCACGCACACACACACATACACACACACACACACACACACACACACACACACACACACACACTCCACAGGGTGTAGTGCCATCTCAAGGCTGCACAGCAGGGGGGAGAGAATGCCAACCACAACCCCTTTGGGAAAACATCACAGAGAAATACCACACCATCATAATTCCTCTAATAACACTCACACACACACACACACACACACACACACACACACGCTACTGCATGGTTTCACTCTTTATGATCTTTGAAAAAGGAAAACTGCTTTCAAAACATTGCAGCTTTATTTTCACAGCAGTGAAAAGTCTATCAAAAGCAGAAGCAGAGAGAAAAATGTGAGCATGCGGCCAGTTGCCTTTAAAAGGACTGAGAGACTAGATTAGTGGTGATGGTGATGGTGGTGGTGAAGATGATGATGGTGGTGGTGGTGATGATGATAATGGTGATGGTGGTTGTGATGATGGTGGTGGTTTTGGTGATGGTGGTGGTGTAGATGATGATGATGGTGGTGGAGATGATGATGTTGGTGGTGATGATGATGGTGGTGGTGATGGTGGTGATGATGGTGGTGGTGATTATGGTGATGATGATGGTGGTGGTGATGGTGGTGATGATGATAATGGTGATGGTGGTTGTGATGATGGTGGTGGTGATGGTGATGATGGTGGTGGTTTTGGTGATGGTGGTGGTGATGTAGATGATGATGGTGGTGGTGATTATGGTGATGATGGTGGTGGTGTAGATGATGATGGTGGTGGTGGTGATTATGGTGATGATGGTGGTGATGGTGGTGGTGTAGATGATGATGGTGGTGGTGTAGATGATGATGATGGTGGTGGTGATGTGATAATGATGGTGGTGGTGTAGATGATGATGATGATGGTGGTGGTGATTATGGTGATGATGGTGGTGATGGTGGTGGTGATTGTGATGATGATGGTGGTGGTGGTTGTGGTGATGATGATGGTGGTGGTGGTTGTGGTGATGATGGTGGTGGTGGTGGTTGTGGTGATGATGGTGGTGATGGTGGTTGTGGTGATGATGATGGTGGTGGTGGTTGTGGTGGTGATTATGGTGATGATGGTGGTGATGGTGGTGGTGATTGTGATGATGATGGTAGTGGTGGTGATGATGGTGATGGTGGTGGTATAGATGATGATGGTGGTGGTGATGGTGGTGATGATGGTGATTGTGATAATGATGGTGGTGGTGTAGATGATGATGATGGTGGTGGTGATTATGGTGATGATGGTGGTGGTGACTGTGATGATGATGGTGGTGGTGGTTGTGGTGATGATGGTGGTGATGGTGGTTGTGGTGATGATGATGGTAGTGGTGGTTGTGGTGGTGATTATGGTGATGATGGTGGTGGTGATTGTGATGATGATGGTAGTGGTGGTGATGATGGTGATGGTGGTGGTGTAGATGATGATGATTGTGGTGTAGATGGTGATGGTGGTGGTGTAGATGATGATGGTGATGGTGATGGTGGTGGTGATGATGATGGTGGTGATGATTGTGATGATGATGATGATGGTGGTGTAGATGATGATGATAATGATGGTGATGGTGATAACAGTGGTGGTGGTGGGGTTGTATTGTTTTTCTGTGTTATTCTGTGTGTTTTAGCCAGAATAAGTCCGGGGACATGAATGTGATTCAGCAAACAACTGACAGTCATTTGCTTGTTCACTTTTCCTTTTTTTGTTTTTTTTCCTTCCCTCCTCCTCCTTTTATCCTTCTTTTCCCCTCTCTTCTCTTGTTCTCTTTTCAGTGTTTACTTTTCAGCATTTTTCTTAACATATTCTGTTTATATTTCTTCCTCTATTTACTGACTTTCTTCTCTTTTCCTCTGTTCTTTTTCACATTATTGCGATATCCTCTCTCTCTCTCTTTTCCCTCCCCTTCATGTATGTCTTTCTTGCCCTTGCAAGAATGTTTCAATATAAATACACTTCAATAAAAAAGTTAAAAGTATTAAAGGGAACATCTCCCAAACAACGTTAAACTTTCAGAGGTTTTCTGGAAGATGATGTTATTTTCTCATGCTTCGAATGTGTGAGGGAGGCCTTTCTAACCCCAGCTCCACGTGGAGAAAGTGCCAGACTGAACTGTCATGGTTCTTCAGTGTTATTTGTGGCTCTGAAGAAGGTCTGGAGTTCATTTTCCAAACGAGCTACAATTCATTGGCAATTCTGTACTCGCCTGGTTCTACTTCACACGGAATGGTCTTAAGCGAAATACTGAGAGAGAGAGAGAGAGAGAGAGAGAGAGAGAGAGAGATGCTCTACAGCAAGAGTAGCATAAATGAGGGAAAGAAAGAAAGAAAGAAAGAAAGAAAGAAATCATCCAATTCTTGTAACAATCTTATAATAATGAAAAAACTGATGGGAAAAACAAAGAGGGGAGAGTGAGCAAGAGAGAGAGAGAGAGAGAGAGAGACACTAAACCAGCAGTTTGGCAAGCTACCGCTGACAGTAAAGATGCGTTTTTCCTGTCATTATCGTGATTGGTCTCCTCTCTGCGGGAGCATTCCACAGCAGCCAGTCACACACAGTCGGCCGAACTCTCAGAAGCAGCGAACAGCCTCTTTCACTGTAAGTCAATATTCATTCCTTTAAACCCTGCCTGATTCCTCATGGCATTCACGCTGTACATTTCCACTTCTGACATTTCGTTTTGTTATCTCCTGCTTTAGCTCACTGACATAAGGAGGAAAGTTCAGATTCTGAATGTTAACTACATGTCATCACCTAATGAGACCTATACACAACGTACTCCCCCAGGGTCTTAATGAAACATCTGTTACATGAATCAAACACCACAACAGTGTTCTCCCCTGTCTAAACAGCGCCTGTTCCTTTAAATGATAACGAGCCACAGCTCAGTTCAGCGCGAGCGCCCAGGAGTGAGGAGCGAGGAACTGGTTTTTAGCCGTTTTCACTCTGTTCTCTTTCTTTTTCATTCTCGGTTTCTGTATATTTAATCAGTGCTCTTATTTCCCTGCACTCACTGTGTTCGTTTTGCTCTGTTTACCCTCGTCTTTGCACTCTCACGTGAACAGGAGTTCTGCGCTGTGATTGGACAGACTCAGACGAGGAGGGGTTCTTATTTAACGTGCCTGCACTTGATGTAAGAAGCAAGTTTATTGACTTAGGGAGCATTTCAGTGCACTGTTGAATAGCGCTAGGCAATTTTAACTCCACATACTGCTAGCTTTGCTGTTGTGCGTATAGTTGACGTGATATCACTCACCGTGGCTGTCAGCTGGGGTCCGTGAAGCTCGGCGTGGAGTATGGCCTCATTGACTCGAGCTCTGAGCCCCAGCAGAGTCAGCTCTAGACTGTGATCCCCAGCAACAGCCTGGGTCAGATCCTCCAGGATGGCCACGAACTGTCTCCAGGGCATGTCCAACTCCGAAATGCTGGCCAGACAGCCTCGCATCACATTGAGGCAGTATGGCCCGCACGGGTGTATGAGGGTCAGTCCTCTGCAGTGTGGGCAGTACTGCATCTTGACCAATGCCCGTGTGCACTCCTTTGTCAGTGGAGCTAATTCTGTGCCGTTCATCACCTCCTCCCCCAGTATAAAGGCTCCTGTCAGCACCCTGGCTGAGCGCAGGGCCTCTGACAGTTCCACAGCCATCTCCCGGGAGTGACGTCCGAAGGGGTTCACGTCCTGCCGGGTCATCCGCAAGCAGTCGAACAGGTCGTTGCCTTCGGTGACTGCTGCTGCCGCTCCTGGGTTGATGAGGCGGGTGTAGACGAGTGGGAAGAGATTGTCGTAGAAATGGTGGACAGCCGCTTCCACCGAGACGTTGGAGGAGGCATTACGGATGAAGAGGGAGAGGTCAGAGAAGAGGGTGGAGATGAGCGGGGTGACAGCAGAGGAGAGGGGGCTGTACACACTCTCAAACAGAGAGCTCAGGTGATCCCGAGAGAAGGGGAAGAGGGACTGATATGTATCTGCGGGTAGAGAAGAAGAGAGAGGGATTATATATACACATGGAAATACACAGAGGGTCTTACATCACATGGTATTGTCTTCTTCATTTATTTATGTCCAGTGACACACACTAGCTACAAAGTGTGCAGGCTGGAGAGGGAGGGCTGAGATATGCTTCATCCTAGATGGTATCAACCCTAACCTTGAGTTCGAACTGTTACTAATGACGCTTTTCCTGCATGGTACCTACTTGACTCGACTATACTCTTTTTTTTTTTTAGTCCCTGCTCACTTGTGATACAAAGCAAGCTGAGTAGGGCCTAAATGTGAAGTGCACCACTCTGATTGGCCAGAGAGACTTGGGAATCACGATGAAATGCAGACATCCAGCACCAACTAACCACTTGTAACATCTCAAAACTGCAGTAGAAATCACATTTGTTTTTATCCGACTCACAACAGCAGCTCATAACATTACAATATGGCCTTTGGAAGAGATGAAAACACTTCTTGAAGTGGTGGCTGACGAAAGACTAGAGTGCTAAACGACTCTGGATCTGATCTACACTTAACGTTAACAACGCTTCTGTTGTTGTGGTTTCCAAACCTCACAGCTTCCATTATAGACTGTGTGCTATGACATCACTGCCTACGTTAATCCAGCAGGTACCATGCCATGGAAAAACACCATGGTATCATGGTATAATACAAGCAACCAGCTAAACACACTTGGAGGAGAACACTAATTAGCCGATTCAGCTGCTTAAGCTAACCGAGGCTATGTCTGCTAGCATAGCCACACATAGCTGTAAGTGTGTGCTAGAATTGTCTTATATAGGCCATGTAGTTCAACTAGTTCAACAGTTCAACTCCCATTAACACACACACACGCCCAAACTTGTTCTTGGTTGTTGGCCGGTTGGTGTGACCTGTCTACTCAGCTGTGCTCCCATGCCCCCCACCTTCCCCACTCACATGCACGCACAGACGCACACACACACACACACACACACACACACACAGACACGCAGTGGCGTTCTCTCCTGGGTGACTGATGTCAGATTGAAGGCATGTTAGCAGATGGAGAAACAGCAGCAACTGCAGAGAAACTGAGACTGAACACCTCACGCCAACACACACACACACACACACACACACACACACACACACACAAACACATATTAAAAGTACACAAACGTATCTCAAACACAGACATATAACATGCCTTCTACAGTATACACACACAACCAAACATGAACACAAAAACTCACACAGGACATTTTTCAAAACAGAACACACACAAATATACACATAGACATAGTACACTCTCATGTTCGGGGACTCAAAAGAGTCATGTACATGTAATTTAACTTGTTTATTATGTCCTGCAACAGACTACAACAAAAAAGAAAAAAAAAACAATGCAATTCCTATGAATGAAATACAATATCCAACATCAATTTATAGAGTGTCTCCTTTTCTCAGTAAAAGCTTCTTCATTGATACACATCCTTTCAGACCCACAGTGTTGTTTTATCATCTCACAGTGGAAGGATGGACTTCGGTGGAGCTTCAGTTCCTCCTGTCTATCAAAGATGAAAGCTAAGTACTGAAAATCTGTATATTTTTTATAATTTATAATTTATAACTATATTATGGAAACTGAGGCTTCTTCAGAATGATTCATTTGTCTTTATCCTTCCTTCTGCAGGCAATGTTTATGATTAATGACTGGAAATTAAATTAATGGAGGTGTCTGACCTTTGTACAGTTCTCTATACACCAAACAATCATATATTCATCACACAGCCAAACCCCAACCAACACACACACACACACACAGAAGCTAATCATTCTGTATTGCTCCATATGCTGTGGAGACTCCCAGTAGTATGGTCACAGTGGGCTTAAAAACAACACACACAGAACAGCTGTACAACACACACACACACACACACACACACACAGTGTGTGTCCAGTGCCAGGCATGGGAACTCTCTTTGCTGACCAGTGTGGACAACTGGACGACTGATGCAGACACAAATACATTCTATTGGAGATAAATAAAAGAACTGACATAAAAGAGCTTCCTCATTTTTTTTCTCCATCAAAAGGCTTTAAAATCCTTTCCTAGGTGGAGATTTAGTGCATATTTCGGGTTCAGCATGAAAAGGAGGAAAGAAAGAAAACCATTAAGCGAGAGGAAAGAAATGTGGAAAGAAAGAATGATAGAGAGGTTAAAAGCAGCTCATAGACTGAGTGTGTGTGTGTGTGTGTGTGTAGTGTAAAGGTGAGATGTATGAAGAGAGACAGAGAGAGAGAGAGAGAGAGAGAGAGAGAGAGAGAGAGAGAGAGAGAGAGAGAGAGAGAGAGAAGCTAACCACAAACAGAATGTGTCTAACATTTCAATGTTTCAGAGGGCAAACTCATGCCACAAACCTGCCAACACACTGACTGAGAGAGAGAGAGAGAGAGAAAGAGAGAGAGAGAGAGAGAGAGAGAGAGAGAAGCTAACCACAAACAGAATGTGTCTAACATTTCAATGTTTCAGAGGGCAAACTCATGCCACAAACCTGCCAACACACTGACTGAGAGAGAGAGAGAGAGAGAAAGAGAGAGAGAGAGAGAGAGGTATCCCCATATTACACACACGTACATGGAAAAAAGCATTAGTGACCTTAGTTATAGCTGACTATTGCCAGATACTGACATTTACTAATGTGTGTGTGTATGTGTGTGCGTGTGTGTGTGTGTGTCTGTGTGTGTGTGTGTGTGTGTTTGCATGGGTGTGTGCGTGCGTGTGTGTGGGGTACACACACTCGCTGACTTGGACTAATTTCCTTAGCGTTCCTGTGTTTCCACTGCCACTGGGTCAGAACCGGCTCCCTGAAGACAGACTGACAGAGAGCAGGTCCTTCCCTGTTGTTTTCGAATGGAATTAGCCGCTAAGCCGCTCATAAATCACTCAGAGTCGCATCTTGAACTTTCTGCCAGCTGTATGTACGAGTATTGTAGTTTTTGAACATGGGGAATATAACAGGGTGGATGGAGGTGGTCAGTGGGCTTCAAAGAATCTGATTCAGTTTAAGGAAGCCTTTAGGCGTCTGAACATCAGGTCTGTAGTGTGAAAACCAGTACGAACTGGGGGAGGCAGGAAAAACACTTTAAAACCGGTGGAAAAGAGTCTGAACGTAGTCTCAATGTAGGAAGCAGGGAGGTCTTGAGAACCTGGGCAAGGGTTTATGCTTTAAAGGAACAATAAGTCGTTTTTTTACCTTGGAATTACAGCTTCAAACTCACTGTGATGCTCCACTGACCTGTAATAAGGAGAATACAGCCTCTATCTTTGCTACTCCAGGCTCAGCACTGCACTAACTGCACTGTGTAAATGTTGAAAGAGGGTAGGAAACAACACCCCCTCCCTCTAGATTCCAGGACAGTGCTGTAAGAATGAATTACACTCTGCAACTGTAGGGGAAGCTCAGAAGTTCCTGAAGTTCCTTTAAGTTCAAACACCAAACCCTCTCTACTACTTTTTTCAGAGTGGGGTTTTTTTTTTATTTTCTCTGAAACGTATTCACTGTCAGTTTACGTTTTAGCTAGGTCTCCCTGAAGTTAAAGTGGGAGAGTTAAGATTCTCCAAGACACAGCTGCATCTTATTGGACAGCCAGGAGGAGAACACTAACCGACAACTAATTCATTCCCGAGATGATTAGCACTGTAGTGAGTAAAGAGGAGCAGCAGGTCCATTCGTCCAACACAGACAAAATGAACTCCCAGCCACGGATGACTGAAGCATCACTAGGAACCACCCCTCCCACTTCCCAGTGATCAATAGTGAAGAAAAGGCTGAGGAAGAGATGTTAATGTGGTAGTGAGGGGGTTTCAAAAACGTCACTGTAATTAAAAGCCTGGAAAGTATACAGGACTTAGATTGGGGACCAAAAACGCTCCCTAAAAATCTAGTAATGTAATATATATTCTAGTTTAATACCAATATAACTCCCTAAACTCCGCCTTCACGTAACAGCGAAGAATCTCCCCTTCACTGACCTTCACAGTACGGACTCCAGAAAATGAAGATTTCCTTATGTGACAAGAACGCTCTCCAGTAACTCACACTATATACTCGTAATGAAATGTTGGGAACAGGTCAGAGCGAGGTTGTAAATTCGAATGCTTTCAACAGAGCAATGTCGAGTATGTGAGATCCATACACGGTCCCTAGGCCCTCGCTGAGGCGCTTTAATGGACGTCGCCATTTTACAGCACCAGCTTCCGTTTCACATAAACACGGCATTAAATCAGCGAGAGGGCCGCAGGCGGGGCAAGTGCACACGGGCAGGGGGGCTGTGGAGAGTCAAGATGGAGGCCAGATTTACTGCCTTGTAATGGGAGGTTATACAGCCTCTTAAGACGGTCCAGAGGAGGTTTTCATAAATTACCAATCTGCTTAATCACTCGAGGGCAATTTTCCTATCCCTGAGATCAGTCACTTACTTGGTTCCTTGGACTCTTGACTTAAATAAAAGATAAATAGGCCGTGTTTAAATCAAGAGTGTAATTTTGCATTCGTTACAATGTGCATCGCAGGATTTTCAAACTTGGAACTGACTTGACCTGGAAACGTATGGCAAAAGTCATCTTAAAGGTCACACACTATACCCCTTTTTCACAACTGGACACAGCCCTAACAGCTCTGTTCAGAACGACCGGTTTCAGCCCATGTTCCTTTAAATGAGAATGAGCCACAGTTCAGTTCATCACGAGAGCCCAGGAGTGAGGAGCAAGGAGCAGAAGCTAGGGTTAGGGTTGTTCACTTAGATAAGTAGAGCACTGCTTTTTAAAGCAACACTAGCTTGTATTTTTACCTTAAGATTACAGCTTCAAAATCACTGTGGTGCTTCACTGACCTTTAATAGAGAGAAAAGAGTCTCTCATGTTGCTACTCCATGCTCAGAACTGCAGAAACTGCGCTGTGTAACTTATGAGTGAGGGTAGGAAATCACTTCCCCTCCCTCATCCCTCTCCACTCTTTTAAGGACATTCATATAAAAGTGAATTATACATTGCGCAAATGCAGTGGGTGCCCAGGAGTAAAAATACCAAATTTTATGTAACGTTTCTTTAAATGGAGGAAACAAGAAATCTGTATTACACCCAACATCTCTTTATTCTCTCAGATTTTAATCACACAAATCTATGTGATTACACAAGGCAACCCTTCACATTCTTATTTTTTTGCCCCATTCATTTAGAGTCCATTCCACTGTCCTCCAGCTGGAGACAGCCTTGTGAGTCAATTGAGGAATTCAACACAGATGGAGTCGAGACTACCAAGAGACACTGTTGTAGTAGGTGTTGACAGCAGCTCGCTGCTAATAATCCACATCCGTCCCGAAGTTTGGACCAAACCTCGGCTTTAATTCACCGGCTTATCTATTCAGGACTGAATTAAGTGGGGTACAATGAGGCTGTATTTGGCTCCCGTTGACCATTTTTTCATCTGCTGTTCCTCACTGACCCACTTCGGCCGTGCAACATCCCTGTCCGTAATCCCTTGCTCAGTGGGCCGGTCAGCAAGCCGAGGGATGCGGTCCGGTCCGAGACACGAGGGCGCTTCACCCGCCCATCACCCGTCACCCCCAAAAGCCCCTTAATCCCACCAGGAGCTCCAGTTTCAGACCCCTCGCATAGAGACATGAGGCACACATGGCTGCTCCGCTGCTGAAATAACCTGCTTTTAGGGGGACGAACTTAACACGCACACACACACACACACACACACACACACACACACACACAAATTACAGCAGCCATAACTAAGAACAGCACACATTAACCATGTAGTGAAGGACCTGGATCTATGTTGCTGACCACTGTGGAACCAGCCAGACACAACAAACGCTCTACACTTATGTGTGTGTGTCTCTCTCTCTCTCTCTCACACACACACACACACACACACTATGCCCTACTCCCCAAATCCCAGGCCCTGTCAGGAGGTGAACAGGTGGACTGGACTCGGGAGTATTATGGAAGGTAATATGCTCCTCATCTCTCCGTCAATATGCCTGCAATTAAGATGGCTGCTCGACGATATCAAAACCCTCCAAGACAAACAATTCCTGAGATGCCGTGCTGTAATTCTGCGTCAGGTCTCATGGGGAGAAATCTGATCTTGGGGAAAGGTTGGGGGGGCGAGGTAGAGGGATGCTTGTGGAGATGAGGTAGGATATTTGCATGAGAGCAGGGTGTGAATCGCAGGGGGGTTCAAGGGGTTTAATTAAGAGTTCAACCCCCAAAAGGAGCAAAGTGTGGAAAATTAATCAAGAATAAAAATACGGAAGTATCAAGGCAACGGACTCTTGTGAAATGGACAGCTAGCTTTGAATCAGGTTCATTAAAACGATAATTAAATCTATATCCAGTTTTTAAATATATTTATATTTTTTATAGAAAGATTTGATGATGAATATTCACGAATATGAAACCAAGGGGAATGACCCTGTTTTTAGTTAAACTACCATTTTATTGCTATTATTTCTATTAAAAGATAGAAAAGATAAAAAATAAATAAATACGTTTAGCAAAGTGGAATTAAAACAATAATGTGTTTACAAGATAACTGCGGTTGCAGTTTATATAACAAGAGCTAAACTTAGCCTCATGTCACAGGAATCTGGATGAGGGAAAAGTTGTAATGAATGAATGAATGAATTAATTAATCAGTATTACGCACCTATGAAGCAGGAAGAAAGCTGTTGATGCTTTTCAACATTTTTGAAAAAAACCCAAAATGTTATTTGTGTAAAAACTCCAAAATGCCATTTTCTACTGTGAGCAGAGAGAGAACGCCTAGCATACTTGGCCGAGACACTTTGTTTTTATTTTTTTTTACCGATTAACAGACACTGGGCCTTCATAAACACATCAGACCGGTTTTGAGCACACAAACAGAACTGAGAGCTAGCAAATGATGAGGAAACATCCTCTGAATTTTCTAAAAAGTCATTTTTAATTAAAATTGTGAATGTTGCCTTTAATATGTAACCACTCCCATACGAGTGAACAAATCTGTAGAGTGTAAGTTCATTCAGGGACAACAAAGCAGATCAGACCAAAGCGGTCAGGATTGCTCAATGTAGACTTACAATGTAGTCCATCAACATACTGCCCTGGAAGCGCACTTTGATTTGGTTGAACAAGAAAAGCCTTGAGGGGGCAGTTTAAAGATACTCACAATGCAACTGAAAAGAGTATGAGGTAGAGTAAGCTAATGTGGGGACAACACCCAGGTGACCTAACCACACCCTCTCACCTCACACATATGACATCTCCACAGGATGTGACCTTGTAAGTATATATCCTCTAACATGTCAAGGGGTCATCCCTGTATGAAATTAGTAATTAATGCAGGTATATACATACACACACAAGGCCATTGTGCAAATTTATTTGTTCAGATTTATTCATACAGGCTTCTAGTAGCTTAATTTACATATAAAGTTTATGTCCTGAGGAGTAAACAGAATCTTTAAGTTTAACCGAATTTAAATGCTACATCAAACTTGCAAGGCCAGACTGGTTTCCATTATAGAGCCCATTTCACATATTTATTTTTTTATTTACACATGATCTGTCATTTGTTACACATTCTTAAAAACACCAGTTTAGTCTGCCTCTGCCTTTTCCTACTTTTCTTTGTATTATTCCCTTTATTCATAACATTGTCCCCATTTGCTATTCAATTTTCCCATCCTCTTCACTCTATTCATCCAGTGTTCCATTTGACCTCACCTTATTAGCATATCTTACATCATCCAACTCTGGACTGGACTGGACAGGCCTGAAGCGATGTTTTATGGCTGCTCTTATTGAAGTGCACAGCTTGCATGTCCAGCCTTTATGGCGTGGGGACAGCTGTGTTGGCCTAAATCACTGCGGTCTGTTAAATTGAAAAATACAGTGACTAACTAAACCCAGAGGGACTCTGAATGCCAGCGCTAGTGACCATACGTCCCTGTCACAGCCACAGCAGCTGGTCAGCAGAGGATGGAGCAGGGTCCATTCCCATCGTGCCGCAGTTTCCAGGGACACCATAGCTAAGCAGCAGGTGTGTGCTGTGAAGCCCTGGCAGCGTCAAGATCACGCTGGAGAATGTGCGCAACATCCTGTCTGACTTCTCACTCTCTACTGCACAAAATCAGAGAACATTCTTTTCATTCATTTTATTTGTAATCAAAACCTCCACTGAGAATAAGTTTTTCATCTCAACACTGATTATAACGATGTAGCAGAAATGTACACAGACACAAGCAATAATAGGTGTCTTTGTCTTTTGCTTATATTAAATTTGATATATAATTAATAAACTGCTTTTCAGTGCATTTACACAATTTGGTGGATAGAACAGGTAGTGTCTCTGTTACACAGCTCCAGGGGCTTGGGGCTAAGTGTTCTAGTCACGCTCCGGGTGAGTGCGAGGAGTGTAGTGTGTTCTCCCTGTGTCTGCGTGGGTTTCCTCCGGGTGACTGTCTGTGAGGAGTGTGGTGTGTTCTCCCTGTGTCTGCGTGGGTTTCCTCTGAGTGATTGTCTGTGAGGAGTTTGATGTCTTAGAGACTATGAATGAATGAATGAATGAATTTCATTAAACACCAAGGTACTGTTTTTTTTTAATGTTTATTTATTAACTGTACTTATTTTTTTAAAGAAAAACAAATACTGTTAACAACCAAAAAAAATAAAAGGAATTGGGAAAACAAAAACAACTATGGGAAAAAAAATCTAATGGAATTTGGGGAAAAAAAACTGTTTTCATAGTGCCTTATTTTTCCCCGCTGCCTTCAGAAAACAATGAAATCATCAAGCCATTCTGATCTGATCCCCCTGTGGTGTTAAGTGAGACTTTAAGGGAGATTTTAGAACTGTATGACCCCTCTTCTGAGACTCTCCGATCTCAGCACTGGTCCTGCATTTACGTGAGTGTGTGCTCACGTTTAAATAAGTAAAACAAACAAAAAGTTACAATACAAGAACAAAGTGATGCTGTGACCAAAGCACATTATTACCATCACAATTTGGCCGTTGTCAAAGTTATACAGATCTTTACTCTTGCCCACATCAACTTCTAGGACTGGCTGTTCACTTGCTGCCTAATTTATTCCACCCCTCGACGGCGACACAAATGAAATAATCAATGTTATATATTTCACTGGTCCGTGGTTTTAGGCTTGTGGCTGAATCTTGTGTGTGTGTGTATATATATTTATAAAATTGACAAAACACCATTGTTTATTTTTCATATTTAACAATCTGTTCTCCCTCTGTCTTTTTTTCCCTGTTTCTCAGTATTTCTGCAGTCAGATGAAGGAGACAGAAAGCCTCAAAGGAGTCCAAGTGCGAGACCTACCCTAACTCCTAATTTCCTATATTTCTCTCTCTCTCTCTCCCTCTGTCTTTGTCTACCTCTCTCCCCCTGTCTCTCTCTCTGTCTACCTCTCTCTCCCTCTCTCACAGTCTCCATCTCTCTCTCTCTCTGGGATCAGTCCTCATCCAGCTCCACACAGGAAGCAACATGGCGAGTCCAATTAGTGAAAGGATAAGTCTTTGGAGCAGCAGGCGGATGGGAGTGGAGAGGAGACGAGCCGTTCGATTACACTGCCTCTCTGGACCTGTGAAGTCATGCGGTTATGGCTGGAGACCAGAGGGAACAGCAGAATAACAATGATGGGAAAAAAGAAAGAAAGAGAGAGAGAGAGCAAAATGGAGAGGGAGAGGGAGACGTCTCCCTGGCAGCCGTGTCGTCTGCGAGACGTGAGGGATCCCCACTGAGTCTAAAGCCTGTTGGCGTGGTGCCCATGCAGAGACGCTAGGACTGCATGCAGCCTCAATCCAGCCACTCTGCACTGACCACGACAATGCCACACCTACCGCACAGAGAACAAGCTGAGACGTGTTCCGTACAAATTACACATATCCGTGTATCACACACTGAGGTTAAACAGTCCACCTGACAGCCATCCAAACTAAAACTCAACAGCAGACTGCACCCAGTCCCCAGGTTTTCCAGATATGTGCTTCTCTTAACAGACAAGAAGTACTATAATATATAGGGCTGGTTTCCCAGACAGGGATTAGGCCTAGTCTTCATTGAAAGGAGGATTTAGTCCAGGACTAGGCTTAATCCCTAACTGGGAATCCATCCAATAGTGTGCAGTCTACCAATCGGAATCAGTTCAAAAGTCGCATAAAATTACAGACCATTCATAGTCCTGTTTACAAGCACAGCAACATTCATCCACTCACGCCATCTCTTTTATTAAGTAAAGTTCAGTCTTGTTTATGTCTCCTTTATCCGAGCCCCACTCTGCTTTTTCATGGGGACAATCTGAAATTGTTAGTTATTATGGCAATAAAAAACTAGAGGATAAGCGAGTTTCTAGTTCTTGAATTATATCATGTCAAGGCCAGGCAGTAGAAAAAGTTGATGAAAATGTGTATATGTGAATATAAGTAAAGCTAAATACCTGCCAGTACAATCACTCCTTACATCAACCTGTGTAATCTCCCTTTTCCCATGGGTTAAATTTTATTTTTTCTTCTTCTGATAACACTCTCCCAGCTGAAGTCCAGAGAACTCTTCCATTTTCATATTGTTTCACTGCAATGAACTATGGAAAAGTGCATTCCGAGGCTAAATAAGGTGCACAGCAGTGCCCAAACTCCTATTTTATCCAATGCGATGGCAGATCTGCCTGTTAAAATGCATCAGGACAAGATTAAAATTATTAGACGACCACTGGGGTCATTGAAAACAGTTGGTAATACAGCCTGTAATTTTCTCAGAAGACGCCAGGGAACTAACACAGACATGGCCCTGGAAAATAGAGAATTACACCAGGACGCCATGAAAATTATATTCCGTCCTGACAGGGCTTTAGGCGTCTTTTCTCTCCATTTTTTGATGTTTTTGTCAAGTACTTTTTATGTTCATTATGGTAGCAATGAATTACAATTTAGTTATTTGTTAGGATGAATGTGTTTGTGCCACGTGTCCATTCCACTCCTGCTCTTATCAGTTTTCTCAACTGGACGTTTGATTCTGGTGATGGAGCATGGGTTTGTATTTAGATAAATAAAGACAGGAATACAATAACTGGACCAAAAAACTTGATATATTACATATACTTGCAAGTCTAACATAAAGGAAATGTGTAAACACAGAAACAAAAGCAAATGCAATTCCTTCTTAAGACGCATCAAGCAAGTCTTAAAAGAAATGAAAAAAAAAAAAATAGATGACAAACCTCAATGAATGAATCTAATTAAGTTTAATTGCGGAAAGCCATAATCGGAGCTGGCCGCAGGCTCGTAAAAGTAGACTTTGCTTATTAAGACATTACCCACACTATTAAACTATGATGGAGACAGCAAAGCAGACATGGAAAGGTCAAGGAGTTATAACCCCGCCAGCCCTTGTTCTTTCAAGTCATTGGCCCGAGTCCAGTCGTCTGAAAATGTCTCTCTTCCAGTCTGATGAACAAAATCCCAAACACAAAGTTCATGCTCTAAACTCTCCACAATATCCGCTTTACAGACTGCGTTCAAAACCACAAAAAGCCCTTTAGGAGTTTAAAATGACTGTGTAAAAGCAGAGGAAACACTGAAATGTGCAGCATAAAGGCACTGCAGGACCAATTTGCTTTGAGATGGAAATACAGTTGCTTTAAAAGTACATCAGCTGTGAACAGGCAAGTTCAAATGTGCATGCACAGTTTATATAATCTCCACAGAAAAGAACTGATCAACAGAGTGGGAGGCTGTGGAGCAGCTGTAGATGAGGGTGAATTCAACCCTCTTCATGCTAAATATTAACTAAAATGTTCTAAATCAATAGAACTGAATTCTGCCAAGTGACTGGGGAGAAACCTCACCTCTAAGCATTACATATTTAAGATTGCTTCATATGATCTGAGGCTAATGTGATTTAGGCAATTGTTTTACAATAGGGTATGATTTTCCGCTAGTTATTAGTCACTTTAGCTTCATAGTTCCAGTGCAAAATTGAAGTCATCAGCAATGTCTGGAGTAAATATGTATAATTCTAATGTTTTCTTCAGCTCACAGTGAGTAGATAAATCAGCCAAGGCTGAAATGGCTATACAACCTTAATCTACTGCAGACTCAGACGGCTCTAGGCCTTCTGCCACTGTGCGAATAGGAGAGAGACAACACTGTTACTCTGCAGATCAGGCAGTCTAAGCTCCACTATGCGATCAGTGTGTGGCCCAAAAGCATGATCAGTCTTTATTCATAAAGAATGAATGGAATATTAACAGAATTTAAGGGAACGTCTACGATTGTGGGGAAATACTGTTCTCTATGGTTTGTTTACATTCAGAAGCTCAGGGTCTTTTAAGGTGGAATGATATGTTTGAGGACAAAATCAATCGTTATATGTTCATGGCTGAATTTTAACGCCTGTGTACATTTTTATTAACTGTTTGAACTACCACAGAGACTCATTTACTACTCATGTTGTGTAGTTTTGTTGCACTTTCTGTCTGTGTTTACTGTCATGCTGTTAGTGCTCTGCCCAATTCTAAGTCAGTTCCATCTACTGCTAAAGTAAGTGAATATTGTTGATATATGGAGTAGGAATAGAGCAATATCCTCATCCCAGCTCATGTTTTTCAATGTTTGTAGGTCTCTTTGCTGTCTAAAAAGCTGTTTTGTGAGCAGAGAGATAGAAAGCCTAGCATACCAAACAAAGCCGAATCCCAAATGTCTCTTTACACACTCTGTAGGGCACAGTGTAGGTCATAATACACTCACGTAGTGACAAAAAATATTTTAGTCAGCTACAGAGTTCACGTTTCCCAGGCAAATTAGTGTCTAATTACTGTCTGGGTGCAGTATTATTATCTGTGATGTGCACTATGTAGGGAGCATAGCACTATATAGGAATATAATCCCTTTACATTAAAGAGATGAACATATTTATCCTCTCCTATAGATAGGCTTTGGAGATACACTTTGGATTTTGTTACAACAGGAACAAAGCAGTGTATGGCCAGGTCTCTATTACAAAAAGTATATAAAGTCACACCAACATTCTGAGGCAAGTATGTGTATGAGTGTGTGTGTGTGTGTGTTTTAGCTGTGAACAATGCCTGTGCCCTCTATGTCCCTCCAGTCCTCTCCTACAGCCTTGGCCTCCCAAGCATCTGATGAGTAAAACTCCCATTGCCTATGAACCAAAACATCTCAGCCATTTCACTAGCCTTTCAAACACCTCCTCCACGGCTCCAGCTGATCCCTCATTCATCCCAGCCATAAAAGGCAAGTCCACTGTAAGGAGACTGTAATCATCACTATTGTTTTAACATTCCTGATTTCTCTTCCGGCTCTGGTGATATATGATCTCTCTCCCAGCATTCTCCACATATGCTTTAAGGTGTTACTCAAATGTTCGATGACAAGGCACGGTACTCCTCTCAGCACCAACAGAAAAGAGTATATACATGCGTATACAAAGGAAGAAGAAAAAAAAAAAAAAAAAAAAAAAAAAAAACTATCACAGTGAACTAAAATCTGAAATGCAGTTTGTTCCAGCTTTCCAATGTGATTGGCTGAGATACAGTATGAGCCACAATATCACCCAATCATAATGTAAGTTGTAATTAATTAATTCATTGTCTGTAAGCCCTTATCTAGTTCAGGGTCGCGGTGGGTCTGGAGCCTACCTGGAATCACTGGGTGCAAGGCAGGAACACACCCTGGAGGGGGCGCCAGTCCTTCACAGGGCAAGACAGACACACACACATTCACTCACACACTCACACCTACGGACACTTTCGAGTCGCCAATCCACCTGCAACGTGTGTTTTTTTGGACTGTGGGAGGAAACCGGAGATAACCAGATAAATTGCATTTGCTTATTTGATTACATTCATGCATTCTCATCATTATGTTAATTAAATTAGATTAAATAAGTAATACTGCCCTTGTAGAAAGTGTGACACAGGGTGACACACTCACACGTTCACACCTACAGACACTGAATCGCCAGTCCACCCACCAATGTGTGTTTTTGGACCGTGGGAGAACACACCACACTCCTCACAGACAGTCACCCGGAGGAAACCCACGCAGACACAGGGAGAACACACCACTTAATAATATAAGGTTTTAATACAATTCTACCAGAGCAGCCCTCAACAAAACACTGTCAGTCCATCTTACTTCAGCAGGAAAAACACTTTAAATTAAACAAAATCTGCATTGTACTGAAGCTAATAGAAACAGATTGCAGCTCCCACTGGCTGTGACTACTTGGATGAATTATATTTGCATAAATTCATTATCTGTAACAAGTTTATTTGATTGTCTGAAGTATACTGACGGCTGTATCTAAATCCCAACGTGACAATTACAAATACAAAGCGTCTTAGGTGATTTGTCAGCAATGGCCCCTAAACTTGTTTAAATATGCTGTCGTTGTCATAATAGGTGTGTAAATTGCATCAGCGTAAAGAAACAGCACTTTCTCTGAGATACCGTGTTTTCTATCTCTATATAAAAGATGCACATCATCCTATATTTCTGGACGAATGGTAGATGCAAAAGTTCAGATCAATAACCATAAACCAGACTGCAGCTGACATTTCTAGCCGTGTTTCATGACTGCATGTATTAGTTTCAGATTTGCTCATTCACATATTTTACAAATCAAAATAAATACATGCAACAGCCTTCTTTATGGAAAAGAGCGGATTAAAATGACAGAGGTTAAGTGCTCATGTTTTACACCGGCTTTAAAAGGTTAGAGGACAGGACCTCTCTCGAGCACAAATAGTTCTGTGTAACCGTCAATAGCTGACTCGACTGTTGCCTGAATCCATTAACTAAGTCTTAGAATAAAAGCTTTGTGTAAATAAATACGACAATTAAAGTGTCACTACAGTGAAAGCACATTAAAGCAAATTGCTCCTGATTAAAGGAAGTGACAGAATCCTCATTGGCTCAAGTTTTCAAACGGCCTCTAATCGCAAAGTCTTTCATAGTGTTTCAGAATTCTTTCACTCATTGTTTTTCTTTTTTAATGTGTGTAAGTGCTTGTTTTTGTATATTTAATGGACAAGAATGGATAGCTCTCTGGTGTGTGGGTTGAACAGCATGAAGACTCATGTCAGCCTTGCTCTGTTTTCAGTGCTCGTAATTCAAATGTACAATATGGCTAAACATGTTCGGACACTCCCTAAAGTAGCTGAATCATGAAGCCAGTTATTTTATGATGCAACCATGGCCAACAGCTGTTCAGTTCCACTCACGCTGCTCATAAAATCTCCACAGAAACTTATAGTCCTCAGTTAGGTCACCTTGCCCAATGCAAAGTGTGGGCTAGAGATGTATAAAGCCTTCAGCAATTTTTCTGGAGTACTGGAGCACCATATAATATTTAGATATTTTTTTTAATGAAGTCTACAATAAATTAATAAGAACATGAAAACATGAGGGTATTATGACAAATTCAATAATTGTAAACAATCAAAATATTGAAAGATGGCTGAATATTCTTGTTTTAATTGTATATGTTAATTTTATATTCAGTGTTCTGAGGGTTTCACTGATATTTACATAATCATACAGAATAGGGAACATAGAATCCCAAATTTGAGTGCATCTGAATGAATGCTGTAGTGTGTGTGTGTATCTCTAATTATGTTTCAGCCTTCATTCACTCACACTGGGGTGGACACACATCAGTGAGTGTGTAGTGAGTGTCAGCGGTGGCCAGCTTGTTCTGCCAAAGCAAACAGGAGGCGGTGGAACACTGAGCAGCTTCATTAAAGGTCTACGACTCGCGGGAGCTCTCGCTTTCAGCTGCAGCTTTCCGCCAACACGCACCAGAACACAGACTCTCACACACACACACACACTCACACACTGCAGGCCACTGGAGGAATAACTGCAATCCAGCAGAATCTTCACATAACTCAATTACTGCTAATTGATCCGTATTTATATTACACTTCTTAATACACAGTAGATCGCAAAATAATACCCCATGTCTTGAACACATTCTTAAAGCTGGACTGATGGGGTGAACCTATAGCATTTAACATGTCAAAATAAGGAGACTTGCCCATCAATCATTGTGCAAGTAGAGAAATTTGGGAAAATTCCCATTAATATCTTTAAACTGATTAATTAAAATAAAAAATATCATTAACTGTCAGAAATACATGCAGTCTAATCAGAGCTTAGACTTATTGCTAACGAATTTGACTTTGACGGTGCTCAGTATGACAAATAGTAAGACCTGAAGATGGTTTGTGCGGCTAGAGATCAGCTCCTCATCAGGGGTAAACACACTGGGCTACACACATAAAATACCTTAGGCAAGACTCCAAATACGACAATATCCATTCAGCTGCAGCATGAAAAAATGCTAAGTCATTCTGAACAACAGCATCTGCCAAATGCTGTAAATGTTTATGTCAGTACAAGATTTGACAAAAATGGTCAACCTGCCAGCTACAACAGCTTATGCTGAAAAACTGAAAAAAAAAGAATCTTCCCACCAAACAGTGTAAAACAAACAATCT
Organism: Hoplias malabaricus; assembly: GCF_029633855.1. NCBI lineage: Eukaryota > Metazoa > Chordata > Actinopteri > Characiformes > Erythrinidae > Hoplias > Hoplias malabaricus. Next base: position 21,675,528 of record NC_089818.1, on the reverse strand, counting down.
TAATTAACAATATTAAGTATTGTTTACTGGTCATTAAGTGCATGAGAATTTGACATTATAAACAGCAGGTCATATTTTCACACAATATCAAACTACAAAACATCAAAAATGAAGATAATAAAGTTTTGTACTTAATGAAAATACATTAAGGGGAGAGTTGATAAAGTACATTACACAGTAGCTGCCATTGCCAACGTAATGAGCCACAAACTGTGTCAGATCAGTTATCTTATGTTGTAGTCCAGGTTGTAGCTGAACTGAAGTAGGGTGCTTGCTCATCCAGGCTATGGGACACTATAAAACAAGTATAAAATTAGGTAGCTAAATCATTCATTAGCTAAAGGTCGCTAGGTAATCATAGCTGATGATATCTGCTACTTTTATTTGTTGTAATTTATGACAGATAATTTAGTACTAGTATGCTGGGCTCTGCAGCCCAGATGATGTGCATGTATTTTGGGACTTGGCTTTGGACGAAACACTGACAGAGGGACTATATTTATTGGGCTCCTCAGTTTCAAACAGCTAACTTTAGATGACTTCCTGTTTTTTAATTTAGAACATACTCGACCGATTTTAGAGCAAAGAGTTATGCTAATATGTATTCCTGCATAATTGTGTTTTATGCATGTATACGGTTTTACACAATTCCTCAATTGTATGCAACAAAAGGTTATTAGCCAGTTGGCTTTAGTTGCTTCCTGTCCAACTCTGTGTCTCACAAAAGCTAAGCCACAGTTTAGAGTTCATGCTACGTTTGAAATTTGCGTCTGGATTCAATTGTTGTTGTTTCTGAACTAAAGAACCAACGCAATGCCAATGTCAGAAAAGCCTGCCAATTGGACACAAATTCAAAACATTAGATGTGTCAAGATCAACTGTTTATTGTGTCGTTATGAAGTTAGACTGCACCGGTAATCCTAGCATTAGCAAACAGTCTGACAGAATTTGGGAGTGGATGATTGAAGAACATTTTCAGATAATGGGTGTGTGTGTGTGTGTGTAAATAAACCATCAAACACATTCTCCAGGATGTACAGATGTCAAAGTCTCTTTTACAGAGGATTACATTAGCATTACCACAAAATGAAAATTACACGGAGAGGCTACATTGCAGTTTGCTAAAAAGAAAGGGGAAAAAAAATACCCACAAATATACATTCTACCTTATGGCTTATGACAGATGAGAGGAACATTTACTTTGTACCAGCATGATGTAATGAATATTGTAAAAAGGAGAAGAGAGTTTGTATAGTAATTCCACACACTTGTTGACAGACTTGTATTGTTGTTTGGTGCTAGCAAATGCCTCCAGGCTCAACACCATCTTTCCACGTTAAAATACTCAAACTGGGATTAGTGCTGGAGCTTGTGCACATGAAAGTGTAAGATTTATGTCAACAAGTGAATGGTGTAAAATATGAGCAATTATGCGGCCTAGAATTACAACAATATATAAAGCAAAGAAATGAATGTATTTATAACAGTAAAAGTCACCACAGAACCTTATAGAAACTATCAAATTGAAACTAAGTTTAATTATCATTTATTAATTATTTTTCTGTAACTGATTTATCCAATTCAGGGTCACTGTGGGTCCTGAGCCTACCTGATATCACTGGGAGCGAGGCAGGAACACACCTTGGATGGGGTGTCTGTCCATCACAGTAAGGTTAAATATGAAATGTTAATATTAATTTATCTTGGCTTTTACAGATGGTATTTAAATAATTATTAATGTTGCTTCAGAAATGCAGCAATGACTACACCAAGTCTTTAAAACGAAATCACCAAACTCTTGACTTTAGCTCTATACGACCAGAGTTAAAATTTGAGTTGCAAGAACCGTGAATTTAATTATAGATTATGAAAAACCATGTGTTAAGTTTCAAATGAGGAAAGTTAACCTATATAAAAAAGGTAGATCAATTAGAAGCAACAAAACACTGTCTAAAAGATAAAAGACACAACTGAAAGTCTGGTACTCAGCATTCTGTTTTCAAAATAAAAGCGTTAACTTCCTGGACATATATAGACAGGTCTAGGCCGCAGTTCAAATTACGGGTCAAACAAAATGACTACAAGGTAATTTACCCAAATCATTCAGCCCTCGTGTTACACAAAAAAACAGGGTTCTTCTAAGAAATGCCAAAGGAGGACTACTTTGGTTCCCTTGCAACAGGCGGTTCTTTAAAGGAATATTTTTTGAAGAGCATTTTTTAAACGGTAAAAGACCTCCAAAAATGATGCTTCTATTTATTTATTTATGTATTTATGTACTCCTGAGAACAATCAGCAATTATTTCTTAGACTGCATCAAATTCTTTACATATTGTATTTATTACAATAATCTATTCTCTCATTCTTCTTTTGCATCAGTTCATTTTGTTCTGCGCCGCAGTGGAAAAGTCCACAATGGAGGAAATGAAAGGGAACGGCCTCAGGGCCGAAATATGCTTTCATTTCCATAATTGTGTAGTTACGTCTGACCTTGCATGCTTACACAGCGGCTGTTTATGTATTTGCGTGGGAGTCTCAGGAATTATAAACAATATTTTACTTTCCATTCCATTCCCAACAGAAGGGACAGTGCTGTGGTTCAATGTTAATTTGGCCACAAGTGAAGGGCTCTGACATAGCCAACGGCTACAATATATGATACAATAGGTAGGTCTTTGGACGTGTAAAAGTTAATATAATATATCTAGGGCTAAGAATGTGTAAAACGAAAGATAGCAAGCTCTATGACACCCTCACAAAGAACAGGAAAGACAAACAGTATTCAGAATTACTTTGGTTATTCGCATGCTTATCCAGCTGCTGTAGCAATCCATATTCAGCAGGCGGAGGAACAAAAAGCTTGAAATTGAGTGTGCATCTCTTTCACCATGCCCAGCTAGCCGTCCGGGTGCAAATCAAATAAAACCAGTTCCAAAAACCTCTCCACCAATCAAATACAGCCAAAGCAAACCTTCTGTAGTGTCTCAGCCAATCACATGAAACTAATGCCAACTAATTATCAACTGCCAAAACCTCAAAGAATAAATCTACTGCACCCTCTCCACCAATTGCAAGCAGCCAAACCACAAGCATTAAGGCTAGCATCTGTGTGTCCAGCCAATCGGGAGAGAGCCAGGGCTATAAAGAAGTGTTTGGCTGGAGAAGCAGTGCCCCACTGGGATAGTCCCGAGTTCTATAAAATAACAAAAACATAAAGTATTGTGTTTTCCATTGTTGTGTTTGAATATCGATCAGAAAAGTGGTAGCTGGACTGTGAAGAAACATGTGGTTTGTCCACATTTATATGGAATATGAGTGTTTTGTGGTAGGGGGCCCTAATACACACAATGAACCATCCTGTCAACATTTGTCAGTTAGTGAGAGCTGTTTGAAGCCACTTTAGAGCACAAATATAATGTAAACTACCCGTCCAACCACCAGTCAAAATCATCCACCATGAAACTGACCATCACATCAAATGCATGGCAATCGGTACATCTGCCCTCGCTCATTTCGGCTTTTCTTTTTCTTTTTTTACACACATTACACACAGTATGTTCTACATGTGAAGATGCACTGTGATAGTCCATTTAAAAAAGTGATTTATTTTTTAACAACACCTCCCTTTTAAAAAGATGTATACACATTTGTTTTGGTTCAGCATAGTTTTAAGTAAACCTTAACCAAGATACCCAAGTCTCAATTGTTCCGCAGGTACCTACTTCTGTGTGTGTGTGTGTATGTGTGTGTTTACTTTCCCAAATCACTAGCGTTTGTGTGTGTTCACTGACACGGATGGGTTAAATGCAGAGGTCAAATTTCATTGCAATGTTCATTTCAGTACAATGACAACAAAGCACGATTTCAATTTGATACAATTGATACAACTTAATACAACGCATCCACTCATCCATACCCTGTAAAGCTGTATAGTGTTCCGAGAACAGATACTTGAGTTCGAAGCTGTACGACCTGATGTTCTGCACGAGCTCTTTCACCGCAGCCTCTCTATAACTCTCCTCCATCTTCCGAGTACAGCAGGATGGTCCATCATGTTTACACACCAACAGATCCACATCTGAGAGAGAGAGAGAGAGAGAGAATTCAGAGTGTAGTTTAATTACACACAATATGTAATACAGTGTTTAACATTCACAGTCTTCAGCAAGAGACACCCCCCGCTGGCCAGTGACCACTTTGTCACAGTGCACAGTGATACCATTTCATGCACTAGCTTAGCCATAAGACCCTATTAATAACTTTTTCATATCCTCATTAGAATGATGATCTAATGCTGTGTGCTGTTAGAGCTCCTTAAATTAGGACAGTCTCTCTCTCTCTCTCTCTCTCTCTCTGCGTAGGGGACACACTCTGCGGTCATCCAGACCTGGACCAAGCCAGATCTGGCTTTTTCATTATACTGGGGATGTTAACTCTAAGAAGACTAGAACTATAACTGTCTCTTTGCTACACAGTTCAAATGTGATTAACGTACTTATGACATGAGCAATTACTTTGGTTTGTAGATTCACATTTATTCTGTAATCTGTAAATCACGCAATACGGTCTACGGTGGTTACACTAATGTTAAATGTAAATAAATGAAGCAGTGACTTCATTAAAGCTGTACATTATAATGTATGTGGGTCTGGACCTCTCTGGTGGAAATGTGTGTCTGCACACAACATGGGGAACAAGCAGGACATGGGAAATCATAGCCTATAGGTTTGGTTTCAAGAAGCGGGCTTGGACTTGACGATTGCCAGTTTTATTACCCTGACTGTCTCCTACCTCTTCACGGTTGTGATGTCCTTGAGTGAGGAACCTAACCCTCCACTGCTTTGTACACTGTGCTTAGACAATAAAACGACGTTTACGGTTACCTTTTTAAGTTTCTATTCTGTAAAATGAGCTGTGTTTTGGACACAGTTCTAAACGGAAGAATGTAATTATCATTTGATTATTGTGAGCATGTTGGAAGACCATTTTAAAGGAGAACTCGATTTAAATCTAGTTAAATCATTATATTAAATAATTTAATTAATTGATGTATTGTTATCATCATCATATCACAATCCATATTGGAATTACTGTGTGTTAAGGTTGAGATATATTTGCTGTTTTGTCTGTAAACAACCATCTGCATCATGAACGGATTTGTTCACATATTTGCCTATGTGAGAGTAACTGGAGGCTTCCACTAGAGGGCAGACCAGAGTAAGACACAGTCAATTGCAAACTGGGCTCTGACACAGGCTTCTTCTAAACTTTCCCCCATTGTGATGCGGTTTTTGCCTGCACTGCCCCCTACCTTTTATGCATGTACTGCACCTTGCATTAGCTTTTATTTTCTAAAGATGTGCACAACCAGCGCACCAAACGGATGCAGGATTCGCGACGCAGCCATGATGCGTACGCGAACGTGTAGTTAACAGCATGTATATATCTATCCTTAGAGACCAACTTAATCCTCACCTACCAAGCCCATCAAGCTCAAGCTTATTATTGTGCATGTAAAACAATACCTTATTATTATTATAATCATAATAAAATATATCCTGTTCTAATTCTACACAGATTTGGTATCAGTTAAAGGTTCAGACAGACAGTCAATTTTACCACTTCCTACTTTAAGGACTCAAAGTCATGAAGTGTGAACACAATGTAGAGCACTGAGTGTACAGAAAGTGATCATCCAGGTTTTGTCTCGACAGTGATGAAATAAGGAATATCTCATAACATATACAGTGTGCTATTGTTATGGCTGGCGATAAGTATGACATTAAAGGTTTAATCACACACACACACACATGCACGCCATACTGACATCACTGACCGAATTAGACTCTGTGGTACCAGAGCTCTTAGAGAGTGAGGCCCAGGCTCACACGCAGCACCTTGGCCCTCAGCTGAGGGGAGGGGGTGGGGGAGAGGGGAGAGGACAGAGAAGTGAGATGGGGGCCTATGCGATGAAACCTGAGCCCAAGAAATGTCTCTCTAGCGCACTCTCACTATTCCTCCTCAACTCCAAACCAAGCCTTGTGCCACCCGTTCCAAATCCAGCCCTGAAACACAATAGGGGTGGATAGTTCTCGCCCACTCTCACCCTCTCCCTCTCTCTCTCCATGCCCTGGCCACGCATCACTGTGGCTTAATTATCCAGGACGCACCAGCTGCTGTGTGTCCCAGCAGAATGAAGTCATGACTGATCTCTGTCCCTCTGTCCCTCTTTTTGTATATCACCCTTTCTCTCTTTTCTATATCATCTTTCCGTTCATCTTCAACTTTGGGAGTATCTTCCGTCTCCATCTCCCTTGACAGTCTCAACTTCTCTACGCTTAGCAGTGACCAAGCAGAGAGAGAGAGAGAGAGAGAGAGAGAGAGAATTGTGATACCCTTACCATTCAAATTTATTAAGTGTCACATTATGATTTAACAGATTTTAAGATAAGTGCCATGACCTATGACCCAGATGTTAAGTGTCAAACAACGAAAAATGTTTGCGAAGCACAAATAAATTCTACATTAGTTTTAAACATAACCAGGTAAATTGCATTTGCTTATTAGATTACATTCATGCATTCTCATCATTATGTTAATTAAATTATATTAAATAAGTAATACTGCCCTTGTAGAAAGTGTTTTAACACTGACATATGGGAATAAATATCATCACGAATGAAATGTCATTAATTTTACAATTTCTACTCATATTTTCACTGTGATTTAAGGTATTTCAAAATGAGAAACAGCAACGTTGCACCATCAGTGAAGCCTGGACTGGTCTGACCAGTGTAGTTACAGACAGGGACAGTGAGTGACAGCATAAAGAATTAGAAAGACAAATGGAAAAAGACAGAAAAGAAAGATTACAGAGGAAGAGAAAATAAGGACTCAAACATAAAGTGGGAATAAGGGTAGAGACAGACAGACAGAGACACAATGCTAGGCATTTGGCTCTGCTCACAACATGCTGGCAGTACTGGACAGAAAGAAAATTCTGGAAGCCTCTTCTGTGGTTCGGATGGTTACATGGTACATCAGAAGATGCTGTTTAATGTCCAAACACTCTGAGGAACAGAAACTTGGTTGTCTCAGTGCTGACTTGAGGTTTACAAAGAAACCTGGCCCATTAAAGCCGGTTTGCGAGAGTATAAATGCAATTGAACTGTATGTTTTAGTGTTGAAATGTTCAAATCAGTTCACGGCAGTTTTACAGTGGTGTTTTAACTGCTGCTTTAGTGACGTGTTTAAAATTTGAATTGTTCACGTAGGTTCGTCTAAGGTCAGTTTTCCATTTCTCTCTTAATGGTTATACTCTGGAATCGGGCGGGTGGGGCTGGTTCTGGATGTGTGTAAACAGGCAACTTCCAGCTGGAAGAATTACAGATTGTGGTTTTTATGCTATGAATCACAGTGCATCATTTCCTCATTAGAGAGGATTGAAGTCTTCACTGGAAATAAAAGGCAGCAACATCAAGACCCTGAGGCCAGGTGTCTCAAGTGATTTCATTTTTACTCTTTGAAGCTGAAAAAAACATCATCTAGGTCCTTCCAATTTTTAGAATTACTTTCAAATAGACTCCTGGCTAAAAAACACACGCCAGATACATGAAAGGAAACTAAGGACTGGACGCCAGGGTAACTATGCCAAAGTCCTGCCTGACCATCTTAGTTTCAGCCACATGTACATAGTTTTAATCAGGCCAGAAGCAATGGAGAGAGAAATTCAAGAAGTCTTAATGAGCTTATTAGAGTTTAAATCGAATGATAATGTTACTTGGGGGTGATTTTTTTTTTCCAGAATGCTTTTACAGCAAAAATCAGAGTAGATTTTTTTTTCATATTTTAAAGGATGGATGTAAATAATAATTTTTAGTAATAATATAAAATCAAAATAAAAAATACAACTGTATTTTTGCCCAAATTTACTTCCCAATTTAGTCTGTTCTGATTCCCCCATCAGCCAGGTCTCCAACAACCACATGGTGCCACCAAAATGAGAGGACGGAGGTTAGCTAAATGTGAAGAAAAGAAGTGAAGGATGTAATCAAACCTTTTAAAACTGCTACTAGCACATCACAACTGGACAGCTGAACACGCTTGAAGGAGAACACTAACTGCCCAGTTCTGTCCTTAGCTCTAGCAGTCACAAGAGTGTTAGTGAGCATCTGTGGAGATTACAGAGACACTCAAAACATCTGTATCAGTGTCTACTTTACAGTACCTGAATTCACTAATTCTTAGGTGTATCTTCAAACCTTTGGACACAGTGCATAGCATAAGCATCCAGGAGGGGAGTTGGAGACTGTTCTATGTTATCACTCCATTTTATTTTTAACTGCAGTGTTAATGTAACATTAACCACTCATATGGATACACCAACTTCCCAATAGGATTTGTCCTGTGCTGCATCTGTGGAAGAGCATGTGGAATGCTTGACGATGTGTTAAGATGTTTGGTAATGCCACATTACAGTGCTGCTCTCACAAACATGCTGCATTCTTGGAGTCTTTGTACTTTTTCTCCCTAAGCATCCCACAGCTAATAGATACCACAATGGCTTATACAACCCAACATAAGCCAGAGAAATCGCAGGGTTGCATTTGTCCGAGCTCGAGGAGGGTGACTTAACAGAATGGCATTCACAGCACTGGAAAAGGGGAATCCATTACCCACGAAGGAAATTTCCTTTAGAAGGGTGGGCTACCTTAGCTTAACGTGAGAAAAAGCAATAAATGTCAAAACTAAGTGAAAAAACAAGGAAAAACACACTTCAGTGATAATACTAATATGTCAGTGCAAAGGTAACAGACGTTTAAAAAATTGTTCTACATTACGCAAACATTCCGTGCCGTTTTCTCCTTCCAACTCACATTGATCAGGCTCCCATTTGTTTCGCAGTCGGTGATGTATGTTGTTTTTTTCAGGAAGACCAAGAGCAGCAGTTTTCCATCTCCATCCCCAAGTAAATTCACATAATGAACAAGCACTCTACTCTTACCAGAACCTTGTCTATTCGCTGGTTTCTCTTAAGTGATATGTCCCATATTTAAATCTGTCCTGTGAACCATTACCACCTTGAGAACCCTACACCCACTGCCACCATTTTAGGACCCACTGACCCAGAGCAACACTATTTTCCTCATTAATTTGGTCTCATGCTGAATCAAACATATAAAAGGTCTCCTGAAGGCCTAACCAATGGGAATTTTGTTCTTTTTTTTCCCCTTTTTGATTGTATAATGTTCTATGGGCCTTTATAAGATTGTAATCCTTGAATATTGAAAATTAACCTAAATTAATAATGAAATAATTAGTACTAGATCTTATTGTAGAGTCTAAAAATAAATATTTATTATTGTTTTTTTTCCACCAAAATCATTACATCTATCTATAACAGGAGGCCTAAAAAGCCCCTTAAATTCCATACTATAGGAATGTAGCCAACAGAGATTTTTAAATACGTCCCTATCATTGCTAAGCAGCTTCATTCTGAACAACAGAGAAGGTGCTTCCTCGCTAGGGATCGGCTGAATGCCTTTAGCTTTACATTCATTGATCCTTGTTATAACACACAGAGATAATGCTGACCTCCCCAGGGTAAACGCAGAGTATGTAACTAGATACATCTCAAAAATGACATATTTGTATTAGAAAGCCTGTTTTGATGGTTTCTCTCTGAAGTTGTGGCTGAGCAGACGTTCCCTCAGCTCCTCTTGACTGAGGAGTTCATGCTCAGCTTCTAAGCCCCTAATCACCCACAGGTGACAAATGCCCGCTGCTTAATTGGCTGGATTAGCTCTTAATTCCATTCTCATTGCTCAAGACCAGTGTGACCCCTGCATCCTCAGGGTCAAAGCTGAAAAGCTTCTCACTGAATTTCCGAGCTGAGGCAGTGGGGTCAGGGAGAAAAATTAGTGATCCACGCAAAATCCAAAGCGCAAAACCTTTACGGAATGTTAAATACTGTTATGATTTCAATATTTACATGGACTTCACATTGACTTTAGGGGAGTGGAGGGGGATTTAAGCAATTTCCTGATCATGCTGTTTTTGGGTGTATATATGTAGGATATATGTATATATTTATTTTTCACCAAGCCTGGAAGACTTTAATCTTTGAAGGAAAACCAAGTAATTAGCAGCAGAAGTAGTCACACTGATAGTAAGCTCTCATTTCTCTTTCCATCACAGGAAGTTCTCGTTCCTTTCAAGTGCTGGCATACGCTGGAAACCATCAGCGTGTTTACCTGGACCTGTGTGTTTGCTCGGCGAGAGCTCATGCTGACTGAGAAAATATTTCTCCAAAGGACTGGGCAGCAATGCTGCTTTTCTGCAGACCTCAGGCGTGCGCCTGCAGTATTTGGCTTTATTGTAGCTGGCAGACAGTCAGTGTGGCAAACCTAGAGTCTGCAAACGAAAAAGGTGGGGACCCTAGGGAAGCAGGATGTTTTAAACGTTTGCTAGGACTACTCAAAGGCCAAATATCACCAGACACAGAAAGAGAGTTGGCGGAAATGGTTCTTTTATTCCATGAGAAAAGCTTCAGTGAATGGTTTTACGGTTTTGTTTTACTTCGGTTTAAAAACCAATCCATAATCCTGTTAAGGTTATTTACATTTTTAAGGTTTTTTTTTTTTTCTCCTTAATTTATAGAGGGCGACACTGTGGAGCAGCAGGTAGTGTCTCTGTCACAGCTCCATGGTCTGGGAGATTTTGGGTTCGAGTCCCACTCCGGGTGACTGTCTGTGAGGAGAGTGGTGTGTTCTCCCTGTGTCTGTGCGGGTTTCCTCCGGGTGACTGTCTGTGAGGAGTGGTAGGTGGATTGGCGACTCAAAAGTGTCCCTAGGTGTGAGTGTGTGAGTGAATGTGTGACTGTGTGTTGCCCTGTGAAGGACTGGTGCCCCCTCCAGGGTGTATTCCCTCCTTGTGCCCAATGATTCCAGGTAGGCTCTGGACTAACCTTGACCCTGAACTGGATAAGGGTTACAGATAATGAATGAATGAATGAATGAATAATTTATAGAGACAATGGATAAAAACTAAGCTCCTGACAGCCAACTGAATTCAGAATATACGCAATGTCTCAGAAATGAACACATTAACACATGTACACGGTTCAGCCAACAACAGTTTAGCTCTGTCAATTTAAGTTGTGTTTTAAGTTATTCACTGCACAATTACTGGATTAGGAAAACCCACCGTGTATCTATGTTCATCATCCATTTGATCAGCTCCACTGACCCTAGACGAGCACTTTATAGTTCAACAATTTGACTGGAGTCCACCTGTTTCACCTTGTTCTTCAGTGGACAGACCCCCACAGGACAGATGAGCTACTGTTTCTAACTTTACATCAACAAGGTGGACCAAAGGGGTAGGAGTGTCTCATAGAGTGGACAGTGAGTGGACACTGTATAAAAACTCCAGGAGCACTGCTGTGTCTGATCCACTTGCATCAGGACAACACACACTAACACAGCCAACAAAATGCATGTGTTTAGCCAATCAGGCACAAGCAGATCAATGCTGTTTCTGTTTGAATAGCATCAGATCGTTTACTTTATTTACATTCTATTGTAGCGAACCACATATGTGGGAAGCAGAGGTTGTTTTTTTTTTTTGGTTTGTTTGTTTTTTTAATGTTTTCTGAAGGCCCAACACTGGAAAATGTATATTCCTTCTCAGAGTCACAGTAATTAAAACTGCCTTTTGAATTCTACAAGACGAAGAGAGGTAAATGGATTACAGTTTATTCATAAGGGGGAAAAATAATAAAATAAAAATCACGGATCACTGCGGAAAAAGATGAAAGAGCAAGGGGCTGCAGACATTGGGAAGAAAATCCATGCTACAAGACAGGCTTTGATGGAGTAAAAAGATAAACACAGACCACCAAGCACAGACAGATGGGCACACTCCTCAAGGTCCAGACAGAACCACAGACTGTACAACTTTGATAAACCATAAACAGACCACACAGACAGACAGGCACAGATGAATGCATGCACGCCTATTCACACACACACACACACACACACACACACACACACACAGCAGGTCAGCTGGCTACTCTATCCAGAATACACCTACCTGCCCTCTCCTTCCCAAACACATCAGAAATAACCACATTAACCTGGTCATTTAAACACGCCGGCCATTCCTGCAGCTGGCTCACTCTACTGAGCGGTCACTCACATCTGGCTGCTGAAGAATAAACAAACTCTTTTATATAGTTTAACAGGTACTCCTCATAATCGTCAGACCTCCTAACTTCACCCTGTCATGACCTCAGAGTAATAGGCTACATTCATGGATATGTCCTAAGAAGCATTTTATTATTATTATTATTATTATTATTATTATTATTATTATTATTATAAACCACATTTCTGTATCACTGAGGTAATCATATTGTAAACATATATGTGCCCTAACACTGACCCACCCTAGTAATCATTTTCTGAAACACAGGAATCTGTGAACATCAATGATTTTGATGTTAGAAAAATGACATGAAGCAATGACTTCAGAAGAGGTTTATTTTCTTTAATTATATAATTAAAATAATTAAAATTGGCATTCGACTGAACTGCCATTCCACTTTACAGAATATATGAGGCACTATTAAGAACAATGACACCAAAGCACATTTGCAGCCCCAAAGAACCTTTAAAAAAATAATAATAATAAAAGTTTTTATATTACAAGAACAATTTGTGTTTCCTAGAATCGCACGCCCGAGCCAAGAATCCTTAAGGACCCTTTATTTCTGAGTGTACGCCAGGGTAAACTTTGCATAACCTCCGCAGTTTTTTTTTTTTTTACCACAAATCCAATTAGATTCGTCGGTGGTGTGGACTCAGACACATAAGAAGATCAGTCAAATATTGTAATAGTGAGACAAAGTGTATATACAGTGTAATAAAGTCCCATAAACTGAGCTACACCAAGAGATTCCGAGCAATTATTTATCTGGGATTAGATTATAACCGTAATTATAATCATAAAAGCTGTATTCACACGGACGTGGAATGCAGAATCCAGATTCCATGTCAGCGCTGTTACTGTTAGAAATCTGATCAGCGCTCTTACTATGAAAAGTCTGCTGAAAACGATCCTGGCTGTTGGCCGTAACAAGATATGAAAGATATGCGCTAGTCCTGACTAATCTTATAACAGATGTTTCAGTTAAAGAATAATCATGTGCTGTTTCATTAAGGCCAAGCTGTGAGTGAGAGTGAGAGAGAATAACGATCGAGTTCCAGAATTAAGATTTATCAACATGTCCGTGTAAATGCCGTCTAAAATGATTTGTCTTAACTCTGCTGAGGTTAAGTGCTTTTGGAAACATTAATTCAACACATCCTCATCTGCCCTGAAGGCTATGACTTGAATAGGGTACAATATTCGGCACAGCCCTCCGCTCCAAGTGGTCTCAGCGCTGCAGTGATACTGACTTTTTGTGGTGGTGACATTTTAGAGTGTACTCACACTAGGCAATCCGAACCGTGCCCAGGCAGGTTTGACCTCCAAAGTCGTGTTCGTCATGTGCCTCGGGACGTGATCTCAATGCTCTGATACGTACAGTAAACAAATAAAGTGCCAAAGGTATCACTGTGGTCTCCTCAGCCACAGATACAGGGACAACTGTAGGTGCAGGGTCTGCTGGTAGTGTTTGTTGTGATATGTGGTAAAATTCTGGACTATTTTCCCCCCCGAAAAAAAGAAAATTTCTTATATGTGAAGTACGAGTAAAGAAAAATCCTGGCGCCACATAATCAATAAATCTACAAAATTACTCCAAATAAGCCATAAAACGCAATCCTGAACTCCACTGTGCTGTGCTAAAGTGCCTTTTTTTCCCCAAATAAAAGCCATTGTGTGATGACGTAAATGTCCTTAACACTGGGCTTAACATTGGGTTCAAGCCCTGTTCTCAGTGCTGACACATAGCTGCAGTATCTGACCCTGGGCTGAGGGGGCATGGAGCAAGCGAGTGCTGAAAGGATGTGTGGAGGAGAGCAAATAAGAGCCGAGGAGCTAAAGGCTTTCTTCAAGTGCCAGATATCAACGTTATGAATGTGGGGACTGTTCTGCAGCTCTCATCAAAAAGGCAAAATCTGCTTTCGTGCCCCGACCAAAGGCTGTTTGATGTTCTACATAAGCAAGAGAAGATTAAAAAAAGTGTTACAAAAATGTTTTCCAGTCAGAGCAGTTACAGTTCAGTGTGTGAATATTGAAATTTGATGTTTGCAGGAGACCAAATAGAAGCTAAATAAAAACATTAAAATGACCAATAGAACCAAGATATCATCTGTGGTGAATGATCTGAAGTGTTTGTCAATGTAGGTGAGGCCTACAGCCTGTTATGAGTCCAAAATATGCTAATATTACAACAAATACATCATTGTGTCTTCAAAACATTTTTACAGAGGAGGAGCTGTTGAACATTTTTGAAGAACCACCAGAACCACGGACCGTTTAATATTTAATACTCTTCTCCAAGCGTGGTGTTGGTGCACACACAAAAACATGTGGTTCTTCCTATGTCTCAGGGTTCTCCCTGTGTCTGCGTGGGTGTCCTCCGGGTGACTGTCTGTGAGGAGTGTGGTGTTTCCTCCGAGTGTCTGCATGGGTTTCCTCCGGGTGACTGTCTGTGAGGAGTGTGGGGTGTCCTCCGAGTGTCTGCATGGGTTTCCTCCGGGTGACTGTCTGTGAGGAGTGTGGTCTGTTCTCTCTGTGTCTGCGTGGGTTTTCCTCTCATACTCCAAAAACACACAGGTGGTAGGTGAACTGGTGACTCAAATGTGTCCGTAGGTGTGAGTAAATGTGTGTGTTACCTTGTGAAGGACTAGCGCCCCCTCCAGGGTGTGTTCCTGCCTTGCCCCCAATGATTCTGGGTCGGCTCCAGACCCCTGTGACCATGAACTGGATGAGTGGTTACAGACAATGAATGAATGATTTGTCAGATCACACACTTGGCCCTGTCCGTCCATTTCGCATAAGAGTAAGGATGTCTCAATTCTCATTGGGAAAGAGGAGTAGGCTTTGAATGAATGCCTTGTGAATCAAAATGGTCTTGAAATGTTCCATCACAGGGTGGATCTTTTTAAATAATAAGAAGTGATTCTTCTTTTTTTTTTTTTTTTTTTTTTTTGTAGGAATTTAGCATTAAAATAAGCCAGAAGTCTCCACATTGGCGGGAGTGTTGTGGCTGAATCTGAGGTCACAACACAATCACCAGTTCAAATCTGTGCGATGTACAGATCCTGCAAAGTCCTAAGATTCTCATAAATCCAGATCCAGACAATAGATTTAATTCCAATTGCCATATCATTATTATCAGACAAATATCACCTTAAACCTTTAATACCATTCCACTTTTACACCCAAACTGACACTTCCACATCCCCCCCAAAAAAGCAGCCCAAAATCCCAAATAATTCCACCTCTTGGCAGAAGGTCATTGTCACAAAAGGGATGATGAAGTGAATGAACGTGGCTCGGTATATTTTTGAAGGTCTTTGCACAACGTTGTAAAAGAGTGATTCATAATGGTGTCGAATTTAATGGAGAGTAATTCACAGCGATGTCTGGTTTAATAGAAGGAGCTTTAGATTTATTGGATAGATAGGGAATAACCTAAAGCCGGGGCAGTGTAACTAAAGCCGCCTCAATTTTTCCGAGTTAGGAACTTGTATGACGTTTCCGCAGGAGAATGACGCTACACAGCCTCACGCTCACCCAGTGACGCTTTAAGATAAGATAACACTGGATATTTGGGGTGAGTCAGAGCCAGACTTGGTGCAGTGAGTGTGTCTGTGTGTGTGTGTGTGTGTTTTCAACAGAAATTATCTCTCCCCTCATGAAGTAATGGATGGCATGGAGTCTGCAACATCAGCACATAATCTCGATATGGTTCGCTTGGCTGCCTAATACAGGCACTGAGAAACAGAGAGAGGTCATAACTTTCAAAGTAACCAATGGATAAGCAACTTTGGGGCATTGATTACTTAAGGCTCTTTATACTATGGCTGGCAAATGGGCTAAACTCCCACTATTATTAATTAAAAGCCCCTGTCAGCAGGATTTAAATGGTCTACGTTGGTGCTTAAGTTACACACACAGAAAGCAATGGATTGTCCTATAAAGTAAATTACATTCTTATTACACTGCAAATGGCCCTCTTCTCTTCCACGTATAGACAGGGTCATTTACTTCTTTTGTAAATGAACAGATATGCTTTCAACTGTGCTGGCAGAACCGTTTTATTAAATGCACTACTCCTTGTCCATTAGGGCCAGGTCTGCACACACAGGTTAAGCTCGGGTCTGGACTTGAAGCTCTTTTCAATAATGAATGCCAGTAAATGAGCTTCTCAGAAGGCAGTATGTGTGAAGAGACTAGTGGTGCGAGCTTTTCAGAAGGCAGTTGCCCGCGGTGGCAGCATTTTCAGAGCGTGATTGTGCTCCTGAGACAAAGCCGTCTCATTCAGAAGGTGGCGTAAGTGCACAGGCTGATATACCTAATTTGAAGGCAACATTGCACACATCCTTCACAACAATGGGATTATTATAATACAGATCAACAGCTAACAGTATAATGTGAATGAATTCGAGCCATCTACAAAAACCAATGAAAGAAAAATCAGGGTTTTAAGCTTGTTAACATGCCCATGTTTGTTTGTTAGTTTTTTTTCAGGAAGATGTATGATGTGCAACAGTTAATGCCATGGCTGAGCATTTCTGCTTTGAAACTGCAGTATTCCAAAGACAGCCACAAGTGGGAATGTGCAGATAATCAGGTTTTCTTATCTCATAAACCTAAAGAAACCAATCCAATCAAGTAACCATTTCTTTATTCAAATCAGAGAAGATTTCTCAAAGATATATACACAACAGCAGAGACCTGTTTTGCTTGGGATTGCTAATTTTGCTAAAATGGAAATGGTGAGCCTAAGGGGGACTGGACCTCGCAGAGTTCTAGTGGATTGGGAATCCCTGTTTTCTGCCACGTTAGGCTTCAATGGCAAAAGGGAAGACGTCCAGGCCACAGCCATGGTTGATGATGAGGATCCGTGCTCTTTCAGCCTGGAGTAGCTGGGAATGTGTAAGCAGAGGAGGCTCCAGAGTGAGGGAAGGCAGTCTGAAGGTTGTGGGGACAGTGTTGGGACTTATGGGACTTTTTGGATTTTGTGAATTTAATGGTACTTTGATGGTTCACTTTTGAAATTGTGTGTGTGTGGTCTGGATTGAACATGGCTGAATTTCCTTCACTATTTGCCATTGTGTAGTGTACAGTTGCAAATAAAACAGAAAATCCATGTGTATTGAATGAAGGCAAAGTTATTGAATTACATTTAATCCACTTTTAAGGCATTAGGGGATATTTTTGTGGGGGGGGGGGGGGGAATGTCTACATCTGTCATTTGGATGAATAGAGATTATTTTAGGAGTGTAATCAATGAGCAGAGACATACAGTAATTGGGCATTAAAATACGTTCTCGATGAAATGTCCTATTTTCACTTGGAAATTCAATAAACGTCATTTATTCAGAGGTGTCCTCACTTTTCAAGGTAGATTTATTGACTAACTGCTGTGTTCTGGTATTCCTCGCTCATTTATTTGTTGAGGGGAATATAAAATATTACAATAACGGGCTTGGGATTTGCCCTTGAATGCAACAACATGCACTTAAATGTGTCAAAATGGGTTTAAACCCAATAAAAGGACTTCAAAACCTCTTAGGGCCCTTTACGTTCAAGAAAACATAAATAGATTTTATAAATCCAATGTTCTAGTAAAAAAAAAAAAACTGACCCATAAAAGTCTTGTATTTTGGATTGTGAACTCAGGAACCCTGCTCCCAGCCCTGACCGCCTCTGCGCTTCCGTGCAAAGCTCAATCCAAAACAACATTCTGTGCTTTGTGAGTAGTCTAAACAACTCTGCATAAAGATGCTATTTGTGACAGGGGCTGTCAATGTCAGTGGTCGGGAACACTTTGACATTCCGGACATTCCAGCCTCTTGGTCCAGACCTCTTGTTGTCTATGACCGCGGTCCTGCAGGCTGACTAACCACTGTCCCGCTGCCCTGTCCCTGTCAGCTGTCACAGAGTCTGAGTCTGCAGATAAAAGCCTAGTTCAAGCAAGCAGTTCTGATTTAAGAATGTGAGAGTGTTTGCCAATTAGTAAAACACACGTCAGTCGAATGAATAAACACTGAATTGTTTTACTTAGGATGATGTCAAGATAGAGGTCCTAACCTGGACATTATTATGTTCATTAACGGTTCCCAAAACAAAATGTAACCAAAAAATTACATGAATCTACTTTGTTTTTACAGAAAATGTGAGATGGCATTACTTTATAAGACCTATAAAAAACAACACATACAAGATTATGTTTGTAGAATACAAAAAATAAGTAAATAAAAGAAGTAGAATAAAAATATTTATGAGAGATTACTTTGCATTTTGTTGCCATAGGACATCAGCATATAATATAAACTTAAAATCTGCATTGCATGCAGTTATGGTAAGACACTACACCATCATAGGATGCATGTAGTCATGGCGTTCACGTAAAAAAGGCTAAGATGTAGTTTAAAACTGGTTTAAAACCTTCAAAATGTGGAGGTTCTTTAAATATTATCCATTTACTGCATGGTGTTGTTAAATGGAAAGGAAGGTGTTTTAAACAATCTGGGTTCCTTTTACTAAATCACTTGACTTTTTTGGTTTTTACAAACCTTCTGGTTTTAGTCGGTAGCCCTACTGTACACACATCACCTGGTGTGATCTAGCATCTAAAGTCCTAAGTAATATTTATACACAACATTGTGAGACACAACAAACATGACAAGCCCAGAAATTTGGGTAAGATATTCTAAACTGTGCAGGGCTTTGATGGTCAAGGGCGTGTCGTTGGACGTTCCTGGGCTACAATACACGTAGAATTCAATATATTTATTTAGTTAGTTATTTTTACTGTTACATGTAAATATTTTATTGGTTTGGCTACGCATAACAGCCTTAAGTCCCATGTGACCTGTGGGTTTGAGCCCAGTAAACATTGGGTAGTAACCAGGCCAAATAAGTTCTAGCTCTGAGAAGCTTATCCAGTCTTCATTTCCAAAACCAGAGCAGTGGTTAAACATTCTGATGACCGTGTTTGGTGGTGTGTTCCCTACGTAGTGGTGTGTATTCTGATAGTAAATCTTGATTGTCATTAAAGAACCTGGGGTAATATTAGATCCTCCTCAAATGTTTAAACCTGCGTTCAGAAACCTTCTGAGAGTAACACTTAGAAGTGAGTTCTGGACACTGGTGACTGCTGGGTACTCGCTGTTGTCTCTCCAACGTATCTACGCCCAACTTACTTGTTGTTGCCCACCCAAACAATCCAAAGATCCCACCCAACAAAAGATATCCTAAAACCTCTGATCTGACGAAACAAAACAGTAACTGAACTCAGCAATAAATAAACTCATATAAACCACAGCTGTGCCAAATACACAAGAAGCCTCCTGCTGCTTTTACACTGTGATAGGCAACATTTTAGAGTGGCCACTGGAAGTCTCAGAATGTATCACCAGTTAGTTGTAGAGTAAGATTAAGAGCATAGTCACAGTTTAGGAAATAACCGGCATGAAATGCAGATAGCAGGTTCTAAATATAGATGAATAAACTTAGTAATGGTGATACATTGTGTACGGTGTGATGTGGTGGTGCTTAGATGGTCTCTTTCCATTGATGGATGATGTAACATCTGCTTAAAATATATTACTGGGTTATATCAGTAAACCAATATAGCGTATCAAATTTGTAGGTGTCCCTGATAAAATGCCAAAATAATGTGTGCACAATAGAGATATACTTTTAATAAACTGAAAGCTAATGAACTAAAAAGCTAGAGGAGTAAGACACAAATACAGACACTGCCTCGTTATGAAACATTACGTACTTTTTTCTTTTTTTTTTTGTGGCCTCAGGGAGAAAGCATAAAGAGGAACTATCTTGGGATGGAGTGAAAACCACACAGCGCTCAAGACATTTATCATAATCATGGTCTGGTTGGGCTAAGTGATGAAAATTGCCTTGTCTCCTCATTCCCAGGCTCCCCAAGGAGCATTTTATATCATGTGTTAAAGGTTAGTATTCTTACCGACACACATGGTATACACTAGATACATTAGAGGTATGTAGCGTCAGAGTGTGACACAGAACCGCACGACATAGTGATTTCTCTTTACAAACCGTACTCCATCTGTTGCTGTGTATAGTATTTCAGCACACTTTCATCGTGTTCCTTAATGGTCAGGAACTCTACAGTGCCCCCCACAGGGCAGGTAGGATATTACAGTGAGGTGGTGGCGGTGTGTTAGTGTGTGATGTGCTGGTACGAGTGGATCAGACACAGTCGTGCCGCTAGTGTTTTTAAACGCCTGGAAACTCTGGCCAGTGAAGCTAGTTGTAACAATAGAGGTCATTTTAATGGTATGGTTGATCAATGTAGAAATCATTCACAGATCAGGTCCGTTTACCATATAGATGCAATATTCATCCATCCATCCATTATCTGTAACCGCTTATCCAATTCAGGGTCACAGTGTGTCCAGAGCCTACCTGGAATCATTGGGCGCAAGGCGGGAATACAACCTGGAGGGGGCGCCAGTCCTTCACAGGGCAACACACACACACACACATTCACTCACACATTCACTCACACACCTACGGACACTTTTTTTTGAGTCGCAAATCCACCTACCAACGTGTGTTTTTGGACTGTGGGAGGAAACCGGAGCACCCGGAGGAATTCCACGCGGACACGAGGAGAACACACCACACTCCTCACAGACAGTCACCCGGAGGAAACCCACGTGGACACAGAGAGAACACACCACACTCCTCACAGACAGTCACCCAGAGGAAACCAACGCGGACACAGGGAGAACACAACACACTCCTCACAGACAGTCACCCGGAGGAAACCCACGCAGACACAGGGAGAACACACCACACTCCTCACAGACAGTCACCCGGAGGAAACCCACGCAGTCACAGGGAGAACACACCACACTCCTCACAGACAGTCACCCGGAGGAAACCCACGCAGACACAGGGAGAACACACCACACTCCTCACAGACAGTCACCCGGAGCGGGAATCGAACCCACAACCTCCAGGTCCCTGGAGCTGTGTGACTGCAACACCTACCTGCTGCACCACCGTGCCTCCATGGATGCAATATATATTTTTAATATTACACAATGTAGTCCATCTGCTTGTCCACTTCCTCCATTCCTCAAAGGTTAGGAAACTCAAAATACCACAACTGAGCAGGAATGATTCAGATGCACTGCAGTGACTCTGCTATATATTTCAAAATAAATAAATTACTTCACTGCAACACTCTCTGACATTAGTAACTCTTAACCTAATTATAAACGGATAATGATGATGCAAACCTGAAAAAAGCGCTCTACTTGTCAATATCTTATCGCTGACGCACCATATCACATTAAGCAAGAATGTTCCTCAGGTTTGGCAGAGGCTCAGACTGGCACTGTGTGAAACTCCCCTCGCTCGTAAGAGTCCGCTGAGCTCACTGGCTTCATCAGCACACGCTGTGAGTCACACGCAGAAGCCAGAGGAGCAAGGTTAGTCTAGAGCTAAACTTAAAGCCAACAAGTCCACAAGCGCTTCATCGCAAATCTCAGAAAAGCCCACTGTTGATAGGCTACTTAAAGTTGGTCTAGTGACCATCACAAGTTAATCATTCTTACATTTCTTGGTGGGGCTGAGGGGGCTGAACTAAGAGAAACACGTTTTTAGAGGTGAGCAAACGGAGAGAGACTCATACGGTCAGTTTCCTAATCAGACGCTAAGCTCATTCCTAGATTACGTTCTCATTTCAATAGACAGTCTCCCTTCACAGTGTTGTGAGGTACTTAATCCATTAATGACAATCTAACTGGTGTAGAACCTTCTCTAGAAAAAAAGGTAAGAGTACACTTGTTACAAAGCCATGAAGTGTGTGATGAGGTTGTGAATGAATGAATGAATGGGGGTTATAATTAAATCAGGAGTCTTCAAAACTACAGTTTAAACAAGAATTAAAAAGATATAAAACTAAGTTTTTAAACGATAATCTCAAACCAGACAAACCAGGAAGTGGAGCGTTCTCAGCGCTTCAGTGGCACTGATGTTGTGGTGGTGTGTATGTGTATGTGGATCAGACACAGCAGTGCCTTGAGTTTTAAACATTGCCCACTCACCATCCACTCTGTTAGACACAACTATCTTGTTTATCCACCTGGTAGATAAAGTCAGAGACAGTAGCTCATGTTTTGCTGCACAGTGTGCGATTTTATTGTCCTCTAGTCTTTCATCAGTGGACACAGGACGCTGTTGGCTGCATATTTTTGGTTGGTGGACTATTCTTAGCCCAGAGATACTGCCCAGTAAACATTAAGCCGTTGATTCATCGTTGAAATAACGTAATGACTGCCGTCTAATCAACGTTCTCTTAAGGTTGAAAATGAAAGTTGAAAAGACGTCCAAACACAGACATTGAAAAGACGACTATTAGACGTATTTTGGACGTCCATTGACGTTATTAATTGGTCCCGAAATAAATTACTTGTATAAAATGCGTTTTGGATGTCCACTGACGTTATCGAATGGTCACCACTTAACTAACTTATTAAGATGGCATTTGGACGTCCATTGACGTTTAAAATATGTCCTTGACGGACAGACTATTTTTAGACCTGTTTTGAACGTCCAGGGACGTTCCTTGTTTACTGGGTGAGATGTTTAAAAACTCCAGTAGCACTGCTGTGTCTGATCCACTCAACACACCAGCACCACGTCAGTATCACTGTAGCACTGAGAAATAAATGGGATAAACAAAGTATGCACAGCAGGAAATGGACTAGAGTGTGTAACTGTAGAACTACAGTGCGCATACATGGGTAATGAAGCTGATGAGTGTGGGAAATAAATATTGGTGGCTTTAATGTTTTGGGTGATCAGTTCATATTTAGTTGTTACAGCTTTTTTGTAATTTTCCGTGACCACTTCTGCCTTTGATTTTAAAAGCTGACTGAAAAATGTGTCGGTAATCGGTATTAACAGGAAATTGTGTAAATAAATAGGTTCTTTTTAATGTTCAAACAGACCTGTAATGCTGAAATATTTTTAACTTTAAAAGAGGCTACAGGAATGTTTTGTGGGCCACTGAACCATTTTTGGCACCTTTTAAGTGTGTATGCTTTTGTGGACACTGTTCAAGATGATGCGCTTATTTTGATGTAAATCCAAGCCCAAATCATCCATCACAGCTCAGACTTTCAGGTTAAACACCAGCCACTGAAATAAAAACTGTATTTTTTACAGTTTTTTGACAATTTTGACCATGCAAATTTCAGAATATTACATTATATGGTTTATAAAAAAATCTAAAAGTATTTCTAGAAGTCCACAAACGCCCCGACACTCCTCCTAATCAGTGTCTTAAACCCACACGGCTGACACGGGTGTTTAATTCCACATACAGGGCTTATATACAGATGCTCTGGAGTGGTCATACACACACCTGAGATCATCATTACCAACGCCAAGCATCGGATTGAGGGTAATAATGGCCCACAAACACTAGGACTGGGTCCTGTGGAGTGCAACAGTCTTGCGCCACAGTCTTGCACCACAGTGGTTCCGGGAAGGCTCCAGACCCACCACACCCCTGTACTGAGTCTAAACTAACCATCCGACATCAGTACGTGATCTGACCGGATGCTTTTGTGGATGAATGCGATCAAATCCTCACAGCAGTGCTCACCCTCACCCAGTGTTAACCCTGTATTTCCCTGAACGTTTGGCTGTCAAGGCAGTCCAGAGGGACACACTCTCTATTAACACCCTTCCGTTCAGGAGAAATGCTGGATGAGCAGGTGTCTGCTGACCTTCGGAGGTGTGATGCGGTTTTTAAACTATGTACGCAAAAGTTTGGATGTCTGTGTAAAATTTTAAGTTAAAATAAACAAATAAGGCATTAACATTTGAACAAAAAATAAAAAGAAACAGGGAAAAGTCTCATATTTACACATGCTACATGTAGAGAAAGTGTTTACTTCTATTTCACTCAGAAAGTCAACCTCCCTGCAGTGCTTTTTGCAAATTTGAAGAGGTCCTGAACTCGTCTGTGTCCATTTAAGTAAAAGGAGATGCACGGCAAAGTTAAAAGAGCGGAGGCTGGGGGGGGGTCACTCGGGTCACTCACCTGTGCCTGGGGTCTCGGGGACCCATTTGAGGGGGCCGATTTGGCGCAGCTGGAAAGCAGTTTTCACCTCTCGGCAGCTGTGAGCTCTGGAGGCGAAGGCAGTGGTCAGGCAGTGAGTGAGCAGCAGAAACAGCACGGTCCAGCAGAGGGTCAGCGATGAGAGCAGCGCCCGGGACATGACAGCATCTCACAGAGAGAGGGAGAGAGAAAGAGGAGAGAGAGAGAGAGAGAGAGAGAGAGAGAGAGAGAGAGAGAGAGAGAGAGAGAGAGAGAGAGAGAGAGAGAGAGAGAGAGAGTCCGTGTGAGTGGAGTCCAGTTGAGCCGGACACATAGATTCAGAGGGAAAATCCGCAGAGTGTAGGTCCTCGTGGAGCTGTCACATTATTCACTGCGATTGTGCGCTCGAGGCTTTCCCCAAATGGGACAGAGCTGCAGAGAGAGAGAGGGGGGAGAGAGAGAGAGAGAGAGAGAGAGAGAGAGAGAGAGAGAGAGAGAGAGAGAGAGAGAGAGAGAGAGGGGGAGAGAGAGAGAGAGAGAGAGAGAGAGAGAGAGGGGGGAGAGAGAGAGAGAGAGAGAGAGAGAGAGAGAGGGGGGGGGAGAGAGAGAGAGAGAGAGAGAGAGAGGGGGGAGAGAGAGAGAGAGAGAGAGAGAGAGAGAGAGAGAGAGAGAGAGGTGGTATGTGGGTGTGTGTATGTCGCTTCTGGGTGTTCAGTATGAGCCTGAACAGCGAATTACACATGCACTTGCCCTCAAGCTTTTTTTCTCTCACTTTCAGTCTCTCCTTTCATTCTAATTCTTACTCTCTAGCTTTTTTTAATCACCGTTTCTCAGTCATCTTCTCTCAGTATGAGTCTGTCATTCTTTCCCTCTCTATTTCTTTCTGTCCTTTTAAGATGGTCTCCTTAAACTTTACGTGTCCCTTTTCAGTTACGATCAAACTGAAACTCCTCGGACTTAGAGATTCTAAAATAAATCACGTTCACACACATTCATTCACATTCAGTTTATTTAAGTGAGAAATACAGAGATTGGCAGAGCAAAAAAATGGTTTTATTGTTAACATTTTTATAATGATTCCATTTATTTTATTGTTTATATCACGGAATCGTTCTGAGGTAAAAGAGTGAAGTCAGAAATGTTGAGGATGTCGAAGTGTTTATCAAACAAAGCTTTTGTCGCCCCCTTCTGGACAAAACTGAAAAGCGCAGGCTTCCTTCTTAAAGACTTCCATAAATAAATAAATAAATAAATAAACTCAACAAGCCTTTCTGGAATACAGAGTGAATACAAAACTGTTTAAAACACGTATAAACCACAAACAAACCCCGCTCTACCTTAAAAACCCATGTATGACACTTAGCTATGTGAGGTTTACAGCATATAAACACTGAGTCAACTGTATTAATAAAGTAGCTACATTTTCAAATTTTCTCATCGACTGGAGCAGCAGGATACTCCCCAGATTTAGCAAAAACACAACGCGTTTACTGTATTATTTACCCAGTAAACATTTAGCCGTTGATTCAACGTTGAAATAACGTAATGACTGCCGTCTAATCAACGTTCTCTTAAGGTTGAAAATGAAAGTTGAAAAGACGACTATTAGACGTATTTTGGACGTCCATTGACGTTATTAATTGGTCACCACTTAACTAACTTATTAAGATGGATTTTGGACGTCCCCTGACGTTTAAAACATGTCCTTGACGGACAGACTACTTTTAGACCTATTTTGAACGTCCAGGGACGTTCCTTGTTTACTGGGTAGAGTGTATTTTAACAAAATCATATTATTGATCTAATATAACGAATATTGTTTTCTCACACAACGAGTAGGTTTTTTAAAATAGGATAAATATATTAGTATTATATTCACATAAAATTACGTTCTTGCCTGGAGCCAAAAACGTGCCCGCAACCTAGAGGGGGCGCTGCAGGACACTTCCGTAAGGCCCTTTCCCAATTTATGCCACGAACCCTGTGGCCTCTTTGAAGTGAACACTTTTGTGATGATTTTAAAGAGTGAACAAAGCGAGTTCAAGGCTTCAGAAATGTTTATATTAGGTTAATTTAGGTTTATATTTTAATTTACCTAAGATGTGTAAATTACAGAGATTTTTTTTTTTTGATAGCACACATTTAATATCTTTTTAGTTTTAGTTCACTTAGTTCCAGTGGAATGTCAGAAAACTTTGTTACTGGTAAATTCTGTCACTGCCTTTTGGAGTGTACTGTTGCAGGCACCAAGATTTGCATTGATTAAAAATAGAAAACACACTCATGTTTGTAATGTTTTTATATTATTTAATTTTTATGTCGTTTAATTACTGGTACAACAAAAATAACAAATCACAGATTCATTTGTTTTTATTTCATTTTAAAATAAAATGACATTTTCATATTAAAGCCCATTTAAAGACTTCATTTTACTTTTAAAAATGCACAAATGTGCTCTGAAGGACAAACTGAAGGACTATTCAAATTCCCTTGGCAAATAAGACTGATGGGCTTCACCTGAATGCGTTCTGCTGGACACAACACACAAGAAAGACCTGAGACATGGACAAGAGGTTGATTTTAGTGCTGCTGATCTCAGGTATGTGTTCTGCATTTCTGAATGAACACTATGCTGCGCATATATATATATATATATATATATAATATTGAAAAGCACTTAGCTGAGCTCTAAAATGAAGAAAAAAAACAGACTGAGTTGCCAGTTCATCATGCATGTTTTTATCTTTTCTTTAATGACACATAAATAAGTGTGTTTCAGTCTCTGTAGGTCACTTCAGTACATCTTCAGCTCTAATGAAGTACTACTACTACTTTGTGAATCAGAATTTGACTTGGGTGAAGGCTCAGAGCTACTGCAGACAGCACTACACTGACCTGGTTACTGTAGATAACATGAAGGAGATGGTGCGGATAAGAGACGGTTTAGCCCCAAAGTACAATGGCTCTTCATGGATTGGGCTCAGCAAAATCCCCCCAAGACGCTGGGGCTGGTCTTCTGGAGACGCCTTAGACTACATCAACTGGCATGCTCCAGAACCTGACAATGGAGACTACGATGGAATCTGTGGAGGGGTGTTTAAACAGTTTACCGGGTGGATTGATGTAGACTGCACCGAGTTAATTACATTTGTTTGCTACAGTGGTGAGTTACAATATATGAATGAACACAGTTAAATACTGAGCTCTGTTTGTGGGGTATTAAAAAAGTTTTAGCCTAATGTGTTTGTGTAAAATAACAAAGTCAACAGGAGTGAAATCTGGCAACTTAGAATGTCAGTGGTACAAACCAGGGGACCTCAAAAGTGTACAAATTAAATGCAGTCCTATGCAAGCACTTGTACACCACATATGTTTATTTTCTTTGGTAGTTACCACATCTTTGAGAGTAAAAAGACATCTGCACATCTTAATGCAGCAAAAGTGGCCTGTGCACATCCAACGTTTTGAACTCTGCATACATACAGTGAGTGCTCTAAAATGTGCTGGAAAGTCCCAGTAATTTTACTTCGATTTCAGCAGGAGATGTGTTTTCTTACTGTGACTGTGTAATATAACCCAGGAGGTTTACATACCATTCTAAGAACAGGTTGTCGCAGGTAGTGTCGCAGTCACACAGTCGCCACAGGGACCTGGAAGCTGTGGATTCGATTCCCACTCCGGGTGACTGTCTGTGGAGAGTGTGGTGTGTTCTCCCTGTGTCTGCATGGGTTTCCTCCGGATGACTGTCTGTGAGGAGTGTGGTGTGTTCTCCCTGTGTCTGTGTGGGTTTTCTCCGGGTGACTGTCTGTGAGGAGTGTGGTGTGTTCTCCCTGTGTCTGTGTGGGTTTCCTCCGGGTGACTGTCTGTGAGGAGTGTGGTGTGTTCTCCCTGTGTCTATGTGGGTTTCCTCTGGGTGACTGTCTGTGAGGAGTGTGGTGTGTTCTTCCTGTGTCTGTGTGGGTTTCCTCCGGGTGACTGTCTGTGAGGAGTGTGGTGTGTTCTCCCTGTGTTTACGTGGGTTTCCTTCGGGTGACTGTCTGTGAGGAGTGTGGTGTGTTCTCCCTGTGTCTCCGTGGGTTTCCTCCGGATGACTGTCTGTGAGGAGTGTGGTGTGTTCTCCCTGTGTCTGTGTGGGTTTCCTCCGGGTGACTGTCTGTGAGGAGTGTGGTGTGTTCTCCCTGTGTCTGCGTGGGTTTCCTCCGGGTGACTGTCTGTGAGGAGTGTGGTGTGTTCTCCCTGTGTCTGTGTGTGTTTCCTCCAGGTGACTATCTGTGAGGAGTGTGGTGTGTTCTCCCTGTGTCTACGTGGGTTTCCTCCGGGTGACTGTCTGTGAGGAGTGTGGTGTGTTCTCCCTGTGTTTACGTGGGTTTCCTTCGGGTGACTGTCTGTGAGGAGTGTGGTGTGTTCTCCCTGTGTCTCCGTGGGTTTCCTCCGGATGACTGTCTGTGAGGAGTGTGGTGTGTTCTCCCTGTGTCTGTGTGGGTTTCCTCCGGGTGACTGTCTGTGAGGAGTGTGGTGTGTTCTCCCTGTGTCTGCGTGGGTTTCCTCCAGGTGACTGTCTGTGAGGAGTGTGGTGTGTTCTCTCTGTGTCTGCCTGGGTTTCCTCCGGGTGACTGTCTGTGAGGAGTGTGGTGTGTTCTCCTTGTGTCTGCGTGGGTTTCCTCCGGGTGACTGTCTGTGAGGAGTGTGGTGTGTTCTCCTTGTGTCTGCGTGGGTTTCCTCCGGGTGAGTGTCTGTGAGGAGTGAGGTGTGTTCTCCCTGTGTCCGCGTGGGTTTCCTCCGGGTGACTGTCTGTGAGGAGTGGGGTGTGTTCTCCCTGTGTCCGTGTGGGTTTCCTCCGGGTGAGTGTCTGTGAGGAGTGAGGTGTGTTCTCCCTGTGTCTGTGTGGGTTTCCTCCGGGTGACTGTCTGTGAGGAGTGTGGTGTGTTCTCCCTGTGTCTGCGTGAGTTTCCTCCGGGTGAATGTCTGTGAAGAGTGAGGTGTGTTCTCTCTGTGTCCGCGTGGGTTTCCTCCAGGTGACTGTCTGTGAGGAGTGTGGTGTGTTCTCCCTGTGTCTGCGTGAGTTTCCTCCGGGTGAATGTCTGTGAAGAGTGTGGTGCGTTCTCCCTGTGTCTGCGTGGGTTTCCTCCGGGTGACTGTCTGTGAGGAGTGTGGTGTGTTCTCCCTGTGTCTGCGTGAGTTTCCTCCGGGTGACTGTCTGTGAAGAGTGTGGTGCGTTCTCCCTGTGTCTGCGTGGGTTTCCTCCGGGTGACTGTCTGTGAGGAGTGTGGTGTGTTCTCCCTGTGTCTGCGTGAGTTTCCTCCGGGTGAATGTCTGTGAAGAGTGTGGTGCGTTCTCCCTGTGTCTGCGTGGGTTTCCTCCGGGTGACTGTCTGTGAGGAGTGTGGTGTGTTCTCCCTGTGTCTGCGTGAGTTTCCTCCGGGTGAATGTCTGTGAAGAGTGTGGTGCGTTCTCCCTGTGTCTGCGTGGGTTTCCTCCGGGTGACTGTCTGTGAGGAGTGTGGTGTGTTCTTCCTGTGTCTACGTGGGTTTCCTCCGGGTGACTGTCTGTGAGGAGTGGGGTGTGTTCTTCCTGTGTCTGCGTGGGTTTCCTCCAGGTGACTCTCTGTGAGGAGTGTGGTGTGTTCTCCCTGTGTCTGCGTGGGTTTCCTCTGGGTGACTGTCTGTGAGGAGTGTGGTGTGTTCTCCCTGTGTCTGCGTGGGTTTCCTCTGAGTGATTGTCTGTGAGGAGTTTGATGTGTTCTCACTGTGTCAGTGTGGGTTTCCTCCGGGTGCTTTGGTTTCCTCCCATGCTCCAAAAACACACATTGGTAGGTGGATTGGCAACTCAAAAGTGTCCGTAGGTGTGAGTGTGTGAGTGAATGTGTGTGTGTGTGTCTGTGTTGCCCTGTGAAGGACTGGCGCCCCCTCCAGGGTGTATTCCTGCCTTGTGCCCAATGATTCCAGATAGGCTCTGGACCCACCGCGACCCTGAACTGGATAAGGGTTACAGATAATGAATGAATTAATTAATTCAAAGAACATTTCTATTTGTTTCTCAAATAGCCAGAGAAGTGACATGTGTGAAATAATTAGGTATAGAGCAATTATATTTTGTGGGTGTGTCTAGCATTATCCTTTAAGGCTGTCAACATCACTTTGTATTTTCTTAAGTGGTTTATCCAGTGTAGGTTTCCCACTACATAAAACCTGATTTTCATTCAAATGTGTGGGGAAAGCGCTCTGGGAAATGAATAAAATTTGAGCATCTTTGTCAAGTAAATAATATGACAAACCTCTCTCTCAACATCACAAACTAAATATTACTTTAAGACAAAAAATATTTGGTCTTTCTGATTGCACTGAAACATGGTCCTGAAAAACTACTCAGAAAATATTGTCTTTACAAAAGCAAACAGTTGTAAGGTGTTCTATGTACATTTTAAAATATCAAACAAATATTCTTGATAATTTAATTGAAATGTTTAGCCTTTTTGTTGTCCAAGCACTTCTCAGATCACAGATTTGATTTTACTGTGCAAGTAAATATCAAAATGTTGAGTCATTTGTTGCCATGACAAACAAAGAAGGCCAGACAGTATTTATTTGGTATTTAAAGACATCTAATAATTACTGTGACAATATGCAGAGCAAGAGGCAGAATGCAACAGTGAATTATTATGAACGATTATCTATATCTTAAAATCATTATTAATTACTATATAATGGTCTTACTCAAATTAATTCAGTGTATGTTCTGGATAAAAAAAAAGAATAAACTGATTCTGTCTCCATTCTTCTCTGAAGCCTAAGCAGAAGTCACCACATAAATTCAACTGAAAATAAACCAACAACATCAATTCCATCCATTTTTATTATTAAATTTGAAAACTGTCCTATTTTTTTTTACATGCTACCGACCTTGATATCCATTTCTCATTTTGGCCTCCAACATTGTTGGCCACACTGGGCTCGGGTGGTCTCAACAGCGCGTGAGTCTAGCTCACCCCAAGGTCCAAATGAGTCCAAGATCATTTGTTTACAGTCTTGAGACCAGACTCTTGACTTGAGTTCTGCAACACTAGTGATGTGCTGTTAAATAATGATTTGCCTGGGAAACCTGCATTCAGATAGTAGTCAAATGATGACCTGTAAATCAAATGATCTAAAAAATTAAGGTGTGTGTGTGTGTGTGTGTGTGTGTGTGTGCGTGTGTGCAGAACTGAAAAAAACATTCATCCACATTAAAACTCAAGTGACGTGGATGAACGCTCAGACGTACTGCCGAAAGTACTACACCGACCTGGCCACTATTCATAGTGAGGAGGAAAATCAGGAGGTTTTGGCTCTTCTCGGCAGTGGGGACTACGCATGGATCGGCCTCATCTTCGACAACTGGAAGTGGTCTGACCAGCAGAGCTCCTCCTTCCGCAACTGGGGGCAGGGACAACCCTGGAGCCCAACCGGAAACGCAAACTGTGCCACCATGTTAATGGTATGGGGAGGACAGTGGGACGACACACAATGTGACTCACAGCTACCGTTCATATGTTATAAAGGTCAGTCTCTTCCATGATGTCTCAACATTGTCTTCCATGATGGCTTTATGTTTATCTGTTTGTTTAAGGGGAACGTTCTATGGGGAAAATGAATACTTTTTGAATGCATGAGCACATTAATTTTCAAGATATTACACCTTCCAAACCATAAACAGTGAAATAAAACTAAACAACCCTGTCAGTTTTAGTCTGAAACAATGGGATAAAATGAGACTTTCTGATTTTGTGCTGCTACTTATATAGAAGAAATGCCTTTATTGATCCCCTTAGGGAAATTGCTTCTCTGTATTTAACCCATTCATGGTAGTGAACACACACTAGTGAGCAATTCTTCACACATGCACCAGGGGCAGTGAACACACACAAAAACCGAGTAGAAGGCTGCCTACCACCTCAGCACCCACGGAGTAGTTTGGGCAGTTAGGTGCCTTGCTAACTTGCTAATTTTTTTTTTCTACCAGTCCCGGGAATTGAATCAGTGACCCTCCAACCTCAGGCCCACTTCTTTAACCTTAAGGCCACAGCAACACTTTAGAATTGTCCCATCTCCTCATCTGAGACTGCAGAGATGAGGTTAAATAGAGCAAAACATACACAACAAGCACAAAGAATGTAGTGTACTGATTGAAAGTGATAAAATCTAGAAAGGAGAATGAAGAGAACAAAGCAGTGATGTCTAAGAACCAGCATTTCTGCTCATTTTACTTTGGAGCAAAACGTGGTTCATTTTCATTCTTGTTTAAAGAAACAGGTGCCAAAACTCTGAAATTCTGAACAGGGTCGTTTAGACAGTGGAGAGCATTGCTGTGGTGTTTGGTCTTGGTGGTATTTTGACCAAAGAATTTTACAGATATTTTATTTAGACCCCAGAATACTGTCAGCACTTGTGGAAAAAGTGGTATAATACATCCCCTTTAATATTGTTGTGGGCTCATCTATTGTTTGCTTCCCAAATGTTGTTGTGCTTTGACTTTATGGCCCTCTGTAAAGTGACCAGAAAAGTTGAAAAACCTGAAAAATCAACACTGATGTGTGCTAAGAATTTCTTTCAAAATCAAAATCTGGAAAAAAACACTGATTATCCAGTATTACAATAAGGCACTCAGAAACACACTAAACACTGACTCTCAGAAAAACACCACACAAAGACACTCACACACATCTCACACACTGAACACAGACACTGTTTTGTAATTCGAAAAATGCCCCTCTTTGATAACACAACTGGACCTGATGT
This sequence comes from Hoplias malabaricus, assembly GCF_029633855.1. Lineage (NCBI taxonomy): Eukaryota > Metazoa > Chordata > Actinopteri > Characiformes > Erythrinidae > Hoplias > Hoplias malabaricus. Next base: position 21,642,466 of record NC_089818.1, on the reverse strand, counting down.
CTATTGTTGTACCTGCACATTTACACTCTTTGTTCCTGTACAGTATTGTTTTTTCTGACCTTGTATTTCTTTATTTCCAGTTCCAAGACGCAGTCAGAGACTGAAAATTACCTTTAGTGGAGAGATTGATCTGAATGATGCTGCTTTGAAGACAGCCATTCTGAAAAAGGTCAGTAAATTACAGCACTCCCTTCATTAGTTTGAGTTTATATAGTTCATCGTTTTGTAAGTCACATTAGGTTTTATCTATAGGAAAATGTCTTTTTGTTTATTATTATTAATTTAATCTTTAATTTTCTGTAACCACTTCATCCTGTTCAGGGTTATTGTGTGGTGTGTCTGGAGCGTATCCAGATGTGGGCCACAACTGGGAAAGCTGTGGCACTGTTAACCCACTCTCTGTGCTGGTGAACTACATGTGAACCATAGGTGGCCCACATATTTAAAGTGATTTTTTGAATGTTCCACCTGTCACAAAGCAGATCTGGTCCATTTCTCACAAAGATGTGGCTGTACTGGCCATTTGTACCAAAAGTAGCCCAAAAAAGTGACTTCTGTCTGACAGGTAGCCCTCATGTGGTAAGCAGTGCCATAAAAATGGCGGATGTGGGCCAGGCCAGAGCAGGAATGTGTGTGTTATTGTGGTAGTATATTACTCAGCCACAAACACTGTTGCAGGAGTTCACATAGATTACACGGCAATGTAGCCATGTAGAGTTTTATTAATAACGGTGAACAGGGACCGATTGTTCAGATAATACAGTGAAGAAGAGGGCAGATGTTGTCAATCCAGTGATTTACATCATTTGGTTCTGAAGTCAATATTTTGCCCTATACTTTTCCCATAAATCCATCATCATATGACATCATGACATCATATGTCTCCACAAAAACTGAACACAGTGGCAGTGGTGACAGCACTGATTTCTTGGTGTTTATAAATGCTTTGTTTCGCACACATTTACTGTGTTGTTTTTTCACAAGTTTGCCTGCTGTCAAACCACATGCGCAATTAATCATAACTTATTAACTGGGCTTCGATCCCCAGAGCTGGAAAGTCATGAAAGAAGTGACTTTGAGCAAGGCACCTAGCCCCCAACTACTCCCTGGGTGCTGTGTCTAGGGCTAGGGCTCCCTGCCCCCTGGTGAATGGATAAGCAGTTACAGACAATAAATTAATGTATTTACTATCAGTGTTATGTTTTTTTTTTTCTTTTACAGACTGAAGAAATGCTGAGAACACAGGGAATGAGTAACGACACTACCCTGAGCTGGAGCGAGACAAACGGAAACATTTTCATTTTGCAGTAGAAGAGGACACTGAAATCAGACGGGGGTGGGGGGTGGGGGGTTAAATTTAAAAGATACCAAGTTTAAAAAGCATTAATTTATCAAAAGCATGATGAAATATAGACCTATGACATACCTATGAAATACAGACCTATGACATTGTGGCTGACATATCCTCCCGAATTACAGAGTGTGTTCCTAAATCATAGCCATAACATAAAATTAGCTCAGTGAGAAAAGAGGACATTTTGATTTCCTTAATTGCATTTAGGCTCAGCATTCTGTTTTCACACAAACTGGTGATGCTCCATGGCATAAACTCACAGTTTCACACACTTCGTTCTCTAAGTCCACTCATGGTTCCCTCATTGACCAGCAACTACCGCTGGCCCCATGTTTCACGGAGCCCCTGTGCAAAGATGACAAATGAATGGTGTTTGAGGCTGAGCATTGAATACTGTACTTAAAACTACTATTTATATATTCAGAACTAACCTTATTTCATTAGTTTAATACAGTTTGTCTAAATCATTCACTCATTAACTCAGTAAAAATTGTAGTTCGTTTGTTGTAATTTATGTTTGTAATTTTGTTGTATTTCAAAAGAACTTTGAAATAAATAATAGATAACGGACTTCACAGTTTTATACTGAATTTGTACAAAAGGTTTCCTATGACTGTGGCTTTCTGTGGAGGCTTTCTAAATCCCGATGTACTGTAGTTGCAGGGAAATTTAACAAGCAATTGGAGGGTTTTTCTTGAATATTATATATTAAAGGCACAGAGTAGCAGCATTAGCTGTTATGAGATGGTGATGTCAAATGTAAAATAAACCCAGTCAGTTGGGCCCACCTTGTTCCCTCCTCCTCCTGGCTCCTCCTTGTTGTGACGCTTGTGTTGTGACATCACAGACACTCTCCACGTTTCTTAATATTCAGTGAAAATTGTTGTGAGCTGGCAATTGATTCTAAACATCAAGTAAACTGCAGAGAACCAGGTTTAAAAAAAGAAAAAAAAAAAACTTGTCACTCTAAGAAGGAGCTGTTTTTGATATAATACATTTTTGAATAAATAATTTACTATTTTATTATTTCTATATTATGTTTCCTGGCCTATGCCAGATCTAGAATGCAGCAGCATGGGTTATCTTCATTATTCCTAGTTTCACCCAGAAAACCCACAAACCCACATGTGTTTTTACATCGCAGACATGATGCGTCTCTAATGTACCTCTAATGTACCTTTTCTCTGAGAGTGTATGAATAAATACACATTTAAGAAACACTATTACTCTATTATTAAAAAACAATGTTCAGCACGAGCAACACCAACATTTAATCTTACTTCTATAAACATAACCATAGTTAAATCGATGAACTACTCTGTGATACTCTAATTTACCTGGACTCGTGTTTCTGTGTTTATTTAATGTTTCCAATGCTGTGAAGAAACAGAAAATAACAGCAGAAAAATAGCAATTACTTTCCCCAGATCATTAATTTATTCATGTTTTCTCTTCATAAATCACAACCTTCTTCAAAACGTGCGCAGGTGAACCAGCCCCATGTTCCGCTTCCGTAACGGCCACATTTACCTATTAATCATCAATGTAAATCACCTCCTGAATATTTAAATATGGGCTTCTCCGTTCATATTTGTGTGAGAGCTGTGATTCTGTGTGAGTAGTTACACCTGTTTAGGCTTGTTATTACACAACTACTGCCAGCTCAGAACGATTTACTGTCTATTTATTACGAAGTTTAATTGTTTTGAAAAGTGCAATATATATATATTCTTCTTTTTTTTATACATTTACTTGAAATTCTAAACTACTGCTTTTTAAAGCCACAATGGGGAAGTGATGGTGAAGGAGGAAGTCAGGGCATAGAGCAGGAACGTGATAAACAGAACGTGAACAAACCGCAGAGAAACAACAACTAAACTTTCAGACACAAAGTTAGAACACAAAGTGATGTATTTATTGTGCTTACAGGTCCACAAAAGTATACTCACAATGATTCTGTATATTTTTGTCTATATTTCTCTTTTTAAATATTTGAAGAAAGTGTAGAAATTCTTAAGTTCATTTGTGAGATGTGAGTAGTAAAAAACTTACACAAACCCATACTGAACAAAGTAAATATTATGAATGAGATAAGATCTGCCAGATCTACACTGTAAAAAATGTCTGTGAATTGTACGGTGGAAAACTGTAAAATCATGACAGTAAATGACTGTAAACTCATAAAAGGTTGAAAACAGTTTCTGTAACAGTGAAATACCGTAAATAATTTATCAGCCAAAATACAATTTTTACATCTCTTTACTGTAAAATATACATTATTTCATTGTTAAACACACACACCATTGGGGACGGTACAAGTGTCCAAGGACTGGGAGGAGCTGAGACTCATTAGGGAGCTCCCAGCATGCTTTGCTTCTTCATATTTTCTGTGATTTTCAGAGTTTCTTTGTTTTTTCTGTCTTTGAGACGTACTGATTTTGGGTTGCATTGGGGTGATCATTGTGTGTGTTTGTGTTTCTGTGCATATTACGTCGAGATGTGTGTTGGTCAGGAAAGTTCACCATCAGCCTGTGTTCCGCGTGTGGCACCCAGATACCAAACATTTCTTTAGTCCTTTCAGCAATATCTACTTTTAAGGGCTGAATACAGGATGCAGTTTGGCTATATCTAAATATGGCTATATCTCAGTCTCCTTTCTCTAATTTGTCACACAATTTACATGTTAATTTTACAGCAAAACACTGTTTCTTTGTTATTTTTATGTAAATACCATGTTTTTTACAGTGTATATCTGTTTTTTTTTTTTTTTTTTTTTAACACAAATGTACTGTAAACAAAACAGTTCTTAAATTTATGATTGCTAAAATCGTGACCGTACATTTTACGGTGACACACAGCTACAAGTATTTTACCGTAAATTTTACGAATGTGTTTTACACTGTAACCAATGTTATATTCTATCAGTGTTAATGCTGCCTGCTCTGCTGAGACAGAGCATTTCAAATCTGTGAATGTTTGACAGTGGCATTGTCGTCTTATTGCAAACACAGCATCAGGAGAGCAGCAGTAGTATTAGCATGAAGCTAGCCTGGTTAGCCAGGGTTTGGAGTCCCCTGAAGTGGAGGAGAACTGAGAGGTGTCCAGCAATGAAACTTTAGCCAATGTCCCCCATGACACCGTGCTGAGGACCTGCGGTGGACAGAAGCTGCAGCTTGTTTCAGTAACTAACACTTCCTTTATAAATTATAACACAGTTCAATATTATAATTAGGTTCATGATTTCCATTGCTGTAGAGACATGTGACATGTTACATAATAGCTTTCCCCTGAGAAGCTCTGTCACCCCCAACAGGGCTTTAGAGGCCAAATGGACTGGAAGACAGTGTGTCTTTAGGGAGGTGAGTGATGTCATCATATCACTCTTATTGGTTCTGTGGCAGATCTGACATCACATAAACCACACTTAGTCCCACCCACTAAAATTCCACCAGAGAAAACTGCATTCAAATAATAATTTAATAAATCTCTCAAAAGAGAAAAGTCTGCATCATCCTCTCTGTTCCTCAAGAGCACATTCTTCATAAAATACAGATCCAAAATGTCTGGGCCCTGTCTTTGTTTTGTTTTAATTACATTGTATTTATCTTTGTCTTTATGAGTTAGAAAGAAACAATGAAAGCCTCTTGGGGTGTTTTCACAGTTATTGTAATGAACCAAACGGACAGAGGAGGGATTATTCAGAGCTTCCTTTTTCCTTCTAAAAGCGAAGCTTCTCATAAACTGTAACATGGCGCTGATGCTCCAGCTGATCTTCACTCTGTTCACTCTGAGCTCCAACACAGGTAAGAACTGAACATCTCTGAAATGAACCTCTGAAGTGTTTAGTGTCTGAGTAATGTATCATTTCTGAGGAGGGTCAGTTTTACAGACGATGCTGACGTTGTTGACACTTCATGACACTGCTGTGTAGAGGTTGGGCTTAAATTAAATGATATTTTAAACTCAATAACAAATTAAACACATGTTAAATTACAGTTAACACACAGTCAGATGGAGTAGTGTGTGAAGATGTTTACTTGATGAATAAGTGAAAATAAATAAACACGTCCTTTACACAGAACACACTTCTGCACATTAATGTACATATGATTTGGTTTGATTTATTTATATTTATATACAATTAATTTTATTTGAAGCACATTCTAATAAAATGTGGACTGTACAAATATTTAGAGAAATGTTTTATTTTATTCTTTTTCTTTAGTTTTAATGTCAAACACAAACAGAACCCGAGCACTGAACCTGATAAACAGGGCCATATTTACTTCTATTCTTTTCAAATTAGAACATCAGCAAATATTTCACTGGAACAAAGGTGTACAGCTGTAACCTAAGGAAGAGAGCGCTGACCTGACTGAAGTAAACCTAGGTTTAAACCTAAGCCTAATAATTAAATATTGATTGGTGTAATGTTTAAAGCCAGAATTTTCCACAGTTGTTTCTCACTTCACCTGCTGAGTGTCAATCTGAACAAACAGCTGTAGACTAAATAAAGAGACACTGTTACTAGTTGAAGACCTTTAACAGGACTAACATGTTTTTAATATGGAATTACATTCACTAATTAATCATTATTATTGGTACTAAACATCTAAGATACATTTTTAATTAAATTAATTTTACTGCTGTATTTACTTAAAGTACCTGAGTAATTATTAATTAAAGGTATTTTCTTTCTCTACAGAGTGCAGTGATGTGTTTGTGTCGGTTGGTGACTCAGTTCAGCTGCACACACAGGAGCCTGTACCAGAGTTTAGAACATTATTCTGGAGGTTTAATAAAAATGAAAATGTTCTAGAATATTTAAAGAAATATAAAGACATCACACCCTCTCCCCGTCTCAAAGACAGATGGGAGTTCAATAATGAAACCTACAGCCTGACACTGAAGAACTTACAGAAGACTGATAGTGGACTCTATGAAGCGATAGCAGCAGGTGACAAAGGCTCAGTAGTTGCAGTGTATACGCTCTCAGTGTTGGGTAAGTGTTACAGTATATCAGTGAACACTGTTGTTGTTAAAGCACTGCACTTTCAGCACACACTGGGCCTGTGGAGACTGAAGATCTTTTATAAAAAGAGGAAATATTGTACAAATGAACACATTTAAAGAGCACAGTGTTATAAATCCATAGTAAAATAGAATTATTATTATTAATGCACTAATGTATCCGAACTTGTGTAATATTTATTTATACGTCCCCTAAACAAACTCAACTCATATCTGTGTAAACACTCTGGGTAAATATGTACATACACAGTGTATTATGAAGTAATATTTTACTATGTTTAATATATATATTAAATCATGTGTCTGATGTTTTGTTCATTAATATATGACTTACAAATCTTAAGCGTTTTAGAAATTAAATTCAGCCAGAGCGGCCTGTCCAACAGTGGCCAGTTAAAAACAAGTAACAGCTGCTGAGGAATGGTCACATTTCAGTCATTAACTAAAATTCCAACATTATTATTTATTCATAAAGGAATCACAGAGAACTGGAGACTTCATAAAGATAATGCAGTGCTGCTGCTCATGTGTAAATACTCTACAGCTGTCTGTGAGAATCTCTGGTACTGGTAGTGGATCATGTTTATTATCACATGTTTGAACTGATGAAAGGGAAAATCCACTGATTTTTCTTTTTTTATTATTATTGTGGAAATGCAAGTATGAGAACTGGGAGAAGTGTAATGTAATGAAATTGCACAAAGATTTAAAGGAACTGTTTGTTTGAATGTTTGTTATATGAATGAAGAATTATTGTACATTTTACAGTAAATACTGGCAACAGAGTTCCCAGCACTTTACTGTTTTTTTTTTTGTTTTTTGTTTTTTTTTTTTACAGGAGCACGACTAATTTAAATTTACAGAATAACATGGTAATTGCATAATACAATAATTCACTGTAAATGTTTGCATTTACAGTAAATACATTCACTGCATTTTTACAGGAACTGCTGTACATCAGTGTACAGAACACTGCAGTGATTGTGTACAGACCAGAAACTGTCAAGAATAAAATTACTGTAAAAATACAATAATCACTGATGTACACAAAAGATGTCTAAATCTACATTTAGAATTTCAGTCATTAATACACTAAAAACATCTAAAGCATGAAGCATCTAATAAAGAAATCCATCATTAGTAACACAGCATGTGGAAAATAGTTGCAGTAAAAATTGTGTACACACCACTGAGAAGATACAATAAGTGAAAGATCAAATAGCATCAAGGGCAGGACATTTCCTAAACGTATTTGTCTCTAAGTATTTAGACTAAATGTGTGAGAGAAATGATGAAGGTGTGGGATGAAATTCACTGTTAGACGTGTGAAGTAACCTGGGAAAAATGTGAATATGACACATACTTTAAATGCTTATATAACTCAACCATCAAAAGTGCCACCAACTGAGACAGTATCTTAATTACAAGCAACAGGCTAATATCGCACTTCAAGAAATGTACATATAACAAACGCTGCTCTTTAATAAAAACTGTAAACCAACTTCTGACCAAAAGGAAAACAGCTTGAGATTTCACAATAATGCTCTGCTTCCTCCGAAACAGCAACAGCACTTTTTGACTTTGTCTTAGTAACTGACTCAGAGGAAGCAGAGCGTTATTGTAAAACATTCTGTAGTGCCTTCAGAGACAGCAGCCAGAACTCAAATGTGCAGGAAAGTACTTCTTCAGGATCTGCCTCAAGGGCAGCAGGACATTATAACATTCTGGAGCTTCATTAGGGGCAGTTACATTATCCTCCACTCACATAAACATTATACTGACATATATGCTGCCTCCAGTAGTGATTTTGCACGTGTGTGATGTGGATCATGAGGATATGCCACAGAGTAAGAATTTACATATATTCAATAGTGTTTAATAGTTCTAAAAATAGCCATCTGCTGCCTGCTGCCTGCTCTGCTCGGCCAATGATGTTTTTAAACCTGAGAATGTTTGACAATGGCATTGCTGTGGTAATGTTTGCAAAATGTAGTGAGTAAAAAGTACAGATAAAAATACACTGATGGTGTATACATTGTACTTCATTACTTTTTCATTACTAATCTTTGGCATGAAGCGAGGCTGGTTAGACAGGGTTTGGACTCCCCTGAAATGGAGGAGAACTGATGTGTGTCCAGCAATGAAACTTTAGCCAATGTGCCCCATGACACTGTGCTGAGGACCTGCGGTGGACAGCAGCTGCAGCTTGTTTCAGTAACTAACACTTCCTTTATAAACTATAACACACTCTGGGTTCATCATTTTATTTACAGAACAACCTTCCCCTGAGAAGCTCTTTCAATCTCAGCAGGGCTTTAGATTATGGGCTGGAAGGTGGTGGGATGTGGTGGAGAGTAATGAAGTAAATCTAATGTGTTACTGTATTTATGTAGTTTTTTTTTGTGTGTCTGTAATTTACTGAATTGTTTTAATTTTTTTATTTTATCTTAACTACATTTCAAAGTCAAATATCATACATTTTACTCCACTACATTATGAGATGTACTTTGTTACAAAACGGCGTGTTCATAAAACAATTTCAGAGCAATTAATTTTTACGTAATGGACAAAGATTGCCTTGAGTGTTTTATGCTTTATCCCTCGATTAATGAGTCATTACAAAAATTATAAAAGGACACTGGAGCCATACAAATCATGATATTTTTCATTTTGATTCTTAAGTACAAGTGCTTTCTGGGTGGCACCTTATTGGGGAGGACAAAATAAACGTGTGGGGAGAAGGGCAAATTTGCACATGGACTATAAGCCGTCCCGAGAGAGAGAAGCAAGGCCTTGAGAACAGCAAAACAGAGCACAGTGTGTCTTCTTTCTCTGCTCAGGACGCCTTAACTTCACTACACCTTTACATTGAGATGAGTGGTTTAATGCTATATAAATGTATAACATTTCAGATGCACATTTACATACATTTGAAGGAACATACATTTGTACTTTTACTCAAGAGGAAATCTAGGACAAGGACTTAATTTACTGGAGTACTATTTTAACTTGAGCAACAGTGAATTAACCCAAGTACATGGTTTGTGTACTTTGTCCACTCCTGATTGCAGCACACCTCTGAGATCTCCTGATAATTAATGCAGATTCTAAAATACTGACTCCATCATTAGAGTGTGATGGCATACTTTGTGACAAAGACCCCTAACTCAACTTAAACTGAGTTTACTGCAGTTTGTAACCTTAATAAAACCTTTTTTAGGAATTTTAAGACTTCTCTGTGCCACGGTCGTGATAGGAATTAATTATTGTTGGTGTGTGTGTGTGTGTGTGTGTGTGTGTGTGTGTGTGTCTACCTCAGATCCAGTGGAGGCTCCAGTTCTTAGTGCATTCCCAAAGGAGTCAAGCAGTGACCTTTGTAACATCACAGTCTCCTGCAGAAGTGATGACCTCTCCATTAACTTCATGTGTTATAACAAAACCTGCCAAGAGAAGACAGAGGCACAAAGTGGAAACACTGTCCTCTCAGTGTTTATCAACGAACGTTCCATCATCTGTAACCATAGCAACCAAGTCAGCTGGAAGAACGCTGTTTTGGAGATGAGACGATTCTGTGGTGAAAAAGGTGTAAACACATGTTGAAGTATATTCTGTTATAAAAATCCATTTTTCATTTAATTTGTAAGATTACTTACTGTTGTTTTATAGCATTAGGCTCAGACAATAATCAGAAAATTGGCAAAGGAACAAACTGGCTTAGGTTTGCCTTGATTTCAGTGGGTTTAATCATTCTTACAGTCATTGTTGTCTTCATCACCATCAAGAAACATTCAGCAGGTATTTTCATTTCCATTGTAAACCATTTTGTTTACACACCGTTCAAATTTGCCAAATGTAACGATGGAAGTGAAAAAAGAAACACAGCTTTGGGCTCATAGACTTTAGCAAAATATTTAGTTAATGACAAGATTCATGCTTCAAAACCATTAAAAAAAGAAAAATCTTAATCAATTTCAGGGTCATAGTGACAACAGGGTGAGTAAAGAGGCCCAGGGTGAGTAAAGATGCCCAGGCATCTCTGTCCCTTGCAATTTCCACCAGCTCCTCTTGGGGGATCCCCAAGCGTTCCCAGGCCTGCCAGGTGATATAATTCCTCTAGTGTGTCCTGGGTCAACCCTGGGGCCTTCTTCCAGTTGGACGTGACTAGTATACCTCCAGTGGGAGGCATCCAGGAAGCATCGTTATTATTTGTCCAAACAACCTCAGCTGGCTCCTCTCAACATGAAGGAGTAGTGACTCTACTTCGAGCTCCTCCCGAATCACTGAGCTCCTCTCACGATCACGGAGAGTTCGCCCAGCAACCGTCAGAGAAAACTCATTTCGTCCACTTGTATCCGCGATCTCGTTCTTTCAGTCATTGCCCAGAGCTCATGACCTTAGGTGAGAGTGGGGACGTAGACAGATGGTAAATTGAGAGCTTTGCTTTATGGCTCAGCTCTCTCTTCACCACAACTGCATTACTGCAGACGCTGCACCTAACCAATGGTCACCCTCACAATCCCTCTTCCCATCACTCGTGAACAAGATCCCGAGATACTTGAACTCCTTCACTTGGGGCAGGTTCTCACCCCCGACCTGAAAGGAGCCTGCAACCAGTTTCCGGTAGATAACCATGGCAACCACTGCTTCACACTCGGATGCAATGTCTGTCGGGTTTAAAGGTTCCTCAAAGTGCTCCTTCCAACGCCCAACGAAACGCCCCTCTCTTTACCTGAGTGTCCAAAACATATGGCCTCAGGTCAGAAGACACGACCACAAAGTCAATCATTGACCTTTGGCCCAGGATGCTTTGGTACCAGGTACACTAATGATTCACCTTGTGTTCGAACATGGAGTTTGTTACAGACAAACAATGACTAGCACAGAAGTCAAATAACAATACATCTCTCAGGTTCAGATCAGGAGGCCGTTCCTCCCAATCACTCCTCTCCAGGTTTCCCAGTCATTGCCAACGTAAGCTCTGAAGTAAAGTGAGCCTAACTGTATCTAGCTGGTATCTCTCAACCTCACTCACCAGCTCTGGCTCTTTCCCCCTCAGTGAGGTTACATTCCACGTGCCAAGAACCAGTTTCCGCTGCCAAGTTCCACAATGCCAGGGGCCCCTTCAGCTCGCTCTGTGCTCGATGGGCATTGCACTGCACCCCTACTCTGGATCTTGTTGGTGGTGAGCCCACATGATCCTCCCACACTGCGTTTTTGGGCTGAGACCAGCCGGGTTACGTGGGCTCACCATCGGACGCTACACTCAGGCCTGGCTCCAGGGGTAGGTCCAGGTAACGGTACACTTTTTTTCCTTTTAGGCTGTTCATAGGGGTGCTTCTTGGATCGTGTTTGTCTGCATCTTCACTCCAAAACTTTTCACCATGGGAGACCCTACTGGAAAGACAAGGACATGCAGATAATAGAAAATAGAGAAATAAATAAGTATTTAAATTAATAGTAAGTGAAGTAAAAATATATATTTAATCTTTGGTGTAGACAGTTGGGTGACTTACTTAATTTGTGTGTGTTGTGTGTTTCAGACTCAGTGTCTTCCTCTGCTGGTGTATCTGTGTGTTTACTGAAGATTGTGCTGTTTTCCACTGCTCTGATCCTCATGGTGTCTGCAGTCATCACTGTCCACATCAGAGGAAGACTCAGGAAATCATCTTAAACTCATACAGTTAATTACAGCTGTCACAGTTTAAAACAACTTTTTTATTGTTGGACCAACTGAAATCTGAACGTTTGGACATGGTGCTAGTTCATAAGAGGACAGTATGTTCCAATATTAAACCTATCCAAGTGTTTCCTGTCTTTTGTTGTTTTGTTTTGAACTGAATACAGGTCAGAAATTATTTGAAAACACTGCTGTGTGTTTTTATTTAAATCTTTCTTCCTGTTACAGTTTCTTAGCTGTACTTCACTGTGTCATTTTCTTGTTTTCTTAGATCCTTGTGTTAGAAAAGCCTTGTCACAAAATCTTAAACTGAGAGTTTACTGTAACATTTTCTCATCTGAATGTATGTAGCTTGCAATTGTTGTTGCCACTATAACCTTGTGTGTATAAGTTTGATGTGTGTGTGTGTATAAGTTTGATGTGTTTGTGTGTGTGTATAAGTATGTTTTGAGTGTGTGTGTGTGTGTGTGTGTGTAACATCTGTAAATATTTAATTAAGTGATTGTTGACTGCACAAGGTTTTGTTTGAATTTTTTTAATAAATTTACTTGAAAATGTAAACTACTGTTGTTTAAAGCCACAGTAAAACAGCGGTGGTGATGCAGGAAGTCCACAAACCACAGAGAAACACCAACTAAACATTCACATGCTGTAAGTCTTTTCAGTGCTGTGCTCCAGTGGTCAACTCTCTTCACACTGTGTTGTACTAATTGTGTTCAGTGCAGTTTTGGGCCTTTGGTAAAATGGTAGACAGAAAAACTACCTGTGACACAATGAGGCACGGCACAGACAGCGCAGTACTACATTAGAACTGGTTTTGGTCTAAAAACACATTTGAACCAAGAGAGTTTGGACCAGGTCTCATCAAAATTACAAGCATCAAAGAATTATCATCACTTCAACACAAGGCAAGTTTATTCATAGAGCACTTTTCATACACAATGTCAAGTGCTTTACAGAACAGTACAGAAACATTATACGGAGCCCCTAAGGTGACATGGTGGGTTTATTTACCAAGTCGTGGCCACTATATAGTATTTTGAGGCCACGGATGTTTATGAGATTTTATATAAACATTATACATACATAAATATAATACATTATATTGTTCGATGTTTAAAAGCACACACACACACACACACTGTGTGAGACTTGATTTCATGAAAGTACTGTAAATGTGAATTACATTCAGCAGCAGGTAGGGGGAGCTCAGGAGACAAAGCCAATTCTTACATTGTATTCCTTTAAGTGTTTAGAATGTATGATGTCAGAGGCAGGTGGCCAAACAGACGGTGCTTGTTGTCAGTATGTGACACTGGAGTGTAGAGACTGTGCTAAATCTAAATCATGTGTTAAACTAAATAATAAATTAAAGACATGTTGAATTACAGTTAACACACGGTCAGATGGAGTAGTTGTTAATGATGTTTTGTTGATGACTAAGTGAAAAAAGTGAACACTTCCTCTCCACAGAACACACCTCTGCCCATTAATATACACACTATTTTATGGTTTTATTTAATTGCATTTGAAGCAAGTTCTAATTAAACGGGGACTGTACAAATATTTAGACAAATGTTTTCTTTATTGAATTTCTTTTTCTAATGCAACCAATAAAAAGAACCTGAGCACTGAAAGTGAAACAGCTACATTAAAGTAGTTCTTTTCACTTAGAACATCTGACCTGACTAAACTCCATGCAGTAAACCTATGTAGGTATCAATCTGAACAAACAGCTGTAGACTTAACACAGATTTACTGTTAAACACTTTAAACAGGACTAACATATAAACAATATGGAATTCATTCATTATCTGTAACCCTTATCCAGTTCAGGTTCGCGGTGGGTCCAGAGCCTACCTGGAATCATTGGGCGCAAGGCAGGAATACACCCTGGAGGGGGCGCCAGTCCTTCACAGGGAAACACACACACACACACACATTCACTCACACCTACGGACACTTTTTTTTTTCCAACCCACCTACCAACGTGTGTTTTTGGAGCGTGGGAGGAAACCGGAGCAACCGGAGGAAACCCACGCAGACACAGGGAGCCTCTACCACAGTTTACAACATTTATCTGGAACTTTACTAAAACTGATCAACACTAATGAAACTTAAACTGGGAAAGATGTGGCACTGTTGGCCAACTGTCTGTCTGTTCTGGTGAACTGCATCTGAACCAAAAGTGGCCCACGTATTCACAATAATCAAAGCAGGTTTGGCCCACTTCTAGCAAATATATGTCTGTGCTGGCCCTGGCAAAATGGATCTGTACCAAGCGTGGCTTATGCCCGAGAGGTAGCCCTCATGTCTTAAGCAGACGCTGTCCATTCATGTGCCGTCTTTCCATTAGGAAAACACACCACAGCAGGAATGTGTAGTATATTGCTTAGCATATTATATTATGAAAGTCCTGGGTGACTCATTGTGCACTATGTTCACTGAAGGCTTGTGGAACCTTTCGTCAAATGTTTTGGGAGAGCACATCGGTGTCCACATTGTGGAACAAGTCATCTCTAAGTTGGTCTGGTTTGTGAGGGAGTACCTGCTACTTTACCCACTTTGTTACTGGATGTACATAGTCCTGGCTGTTCTCACAGAAACTAAGAAAATGATAGCATTTCATTGGAAGCCTCAACTCTCTCTCTCTCTGTTTCAATCTGTTATAAATATAATGTACATGGAATGTTTAACAGCTCTATTTAATGCTGCTAGTGAAGCTAAAATCAGGGTCTGATATAATGCAATTGACATTTTGAAGCACACAGTAAAAGTTTCCCTCTTGTTTGTTCAAAAAACTTAAGGTTAAAAATATTCTGACACGTCTTAATCATTTCTGCACATCAGCACTTTACAAGTCTTCAGTTCTGAACGCACCACTCTGGAGTGAATTGGTTTTGAACAGTTCCTCTTTCACTGTAAGGGGAGGTTTTTTTTTCACTCTCTGAAATGTCAATTATGTTAAAGATACAAAGAAGTAATATTATGAAACAAGTGCTAGAACATCACCACTATTTTCACCAGAGCAGTCACAGTATATTGACATGGTGATTTGAGCTGCTGCTGATAACAGTTCAGTAAAACTAGGTTTGACTTTGTGAACAAGCCAGGACATGGACAGCCCTTTTCCACCAAAGTGGAACGGGTTCTGTCCTATTTCACACACACAATTTCACAGCAGCACACAGTGGAATACAATAAAGACAATGAAAAGACGCTGAAAAGCATGAACCGAAATGAGGATGTTGCTCTATTCCTGCTTCATAAGTGGGTAATACACACTCAGGAAGGTCAACTTCACCGGAAAGGGGGGGGGGGGGTGGGTCAAGCAGAACAAACAAATCACTAAGTCCTCCTACTCCCCCTTCTTATAGGGCTACAGTGATATCCCCCAATTAACCCCTGACATTACCTTTACATGAGTATTAACTGGAAATAAATAAAAACACAATCTGCCACATATAGAACACTAAGTAAGTCACAGACCAACAAAAAGTGTGGCCAAGGAAGTGCCCAACCCACAGAGCCCTTTAATTCGCACACTAATCACGTAGTCAATAACACTACCACGCAAAACCAATATCAAACTGAAGTCACCAAAAGCAAGATGACAGCACTACAGTAAACCACCCCCAAAAAGGGCACACCCAGAGCACCTAGGGTGAGCCACCCCTTGACCATAAAACAAAGAAAGAAAACCAAAAATAACAAGAAGCACCTTCCTGGGTGCAACTATACAAAAAAACGGCCTATGATATGTTATCACAATGCATTGTAGCTAGCGGACTTAAGGCCCAAACCCCAAACCAGTATTAATAAAAAACCTTTTACTTTATAAAATATTAACAAGTGACTCAGCATATACAATTTCAGATTTTATCTGTAATGCACTTTACATTTCAAATAATTTACATACACTTTACATTTCATTTTAAAATTACAGCCATTTAAAATAGCTATGGTAATGTATGTTACTGACACGATGACAAAGTTCAAAGTGGAAAAAAAAAAATGACAGTAAAAATTTCTGATACTAAGTGACACGGACAGCGGGGCGGACTGACGGAGGCGGACGCACTCGCTAAAACACAGAATACTTTATTTAAACAAAAGATAACAAAACAAAGACAGGTAGACTTGGACAGAAAGACTTAAACAGAGACCCAGACTAAAGAGACAGATACCAAATAAACCTAAACAGAGGGAACTAGACAGACAGATAAACTTTGACAAAGGGGGCTTAAACAGAGACCTGAAAAGAGAGAGCTAATAGACTACAGACAGAAACCACAAAAGTACACAAAGCACAGGAAAGGAAACATTAACAGACCAGAGAAACAAACTCGAGAGGCACAAGAAAGAGAACAGACAGAGAACGAACCGAAGCGAGGGACAAACAGACTGGACTGAATAACAAGACTACGGAAGCAAAACAACGTGACAAGGAATAAGAACAGAAATAGGAACAGGAATGAGAACGACATGACTAGAAGAGTGAAAGAAACAACACGACATGACTTGACTTGGAAGGTAACAACACAAATGACCGATAACAGGAAGTAACACACGGGAACTTAACTACTACATGCAAACGAGACACACCTGAAAAAGATAACCTGAGACAGCGGACAAGGAGACGGAACAATGGCGGGACTAGGGCGGAGACAAGGACAATAACAGACAAAGCCATGTGCAGATAAAGCACATGGCGGGGAAAACAGACCTGACATAATAAGGTGAATAAGGTGGTGGTGGTTGTTTTCAGGAATTATTTAAAAGGACTTTTTAAAAAATATAGCCATTTAAAGTAGCTACTGTAATGTATGTTATTTACATATTTACATATATATGACAAAGTTCAAAGTGAAATAAAACAAAAACTTCACAGTAAAAACTTCTAATGCTAAGTGTGTTGACTTAGCTGACCTCCCTGAATAAGAGGGTGATGAACTAGGTAAAACTAGGTTTGACTTTGTTTACATTGTGACCAAGCCAGTACATGGACAGCCCTTTTCCACCAAAGTAGAACGGGTTCTGTCCTATTTCACACACATAATTAAACAGCAACACACAGTGGAGACAATGCAGAAAATGAAATGACGCTGAAAAACATGAGAAAAAAAGAGGATGTTGCTCTATTCCTGCTCCATAGGTGGGTAATACTTATTTTTGCTGTAGAAGGAACTGAAAGTAAACACACAGCGAAAGTGGTACAGAACTAAACAACTCGAGTAACAGATGAGTTTCTGTGGTAATTCAAGTAGAGAATTAAAACTTACAGACACGTTTAATTTCAGCCACGTACAAACAACATTGTTTTTTTCCCTCAAACATACCATTCCACCTTAAAAGTGGAGTGTCTGAATGTAAACAACCAGAGAACAGACTTTCCCCACACTCTGTGACCTAGACACTTTAAATGCTATTCTCTAAAGATGTCAGCTGGCATTAAATCAGTGTAATGGATCTTGTACTATTCATTTTGGCACGTTTTCCACATCAGTGTCATTTTGTTTGAATATGCAGATCCTCATGTTGTTGTTTTTTTACATTAAAAGGGTTACGTGATGTGTAACAGTGGATTTTTATTTTATTCTTCCAGGTTTTCTTAATTTTACTCTGAAAAAAGTGATGCATTGGGCGCATTGTATTTCACAGTTTTCCACTGTAGTGATTGTTCTTGATATGGCACTAATTCCTCTCCTTAATTACAGTAATATTTTGTTTAGAGGATTGACTAGTGCTGATTAAACATCAGTAAGGAGTGAGGTATTGAACTAATACTGTGAAGGAGTGATGGTCGAGGAGGAAGTGAGAGCATAGAGCAGGAAAGTAATGAACAGAAACTGAACAAACCGCAGAGAAACACCAACTAAACTTTCAGACACAGAACACAGTGATGTACTTATTGTGCTTACAGTTAAAGTATTTTCATAAAGATTTTGTATATTTTTGTCTATATTTCTCTGTTTAAATATTTGAACAAAGTGTAGAAATTCTTAAGTTCATTTGTGAGATGTGAGTAGTAAAAAACTTACACTGAAACACGTACTGAACAAAGCAAATATAACTGTATGAATGAGATAGTTACCATTCAGTTTTGCATGTACACTGATCTTAAAGATCTGCCAGAGTAAGTATTTACCAATGTTATATTCTATCAGTGTTAATGCTGCCTGCTCTGCTGAGACAGTGCATTTCAAATCTGTGAATTTTTGACAGTGTCATTGTCGTCTTAATGCAAACACAGTGTCAGGAGAGCAGCAGTAGTATTAGCATGAAGCTAGCCTGGTTAGACAGGGTTTGGAGTCCCCTGAAGTGGAGGAGAACTGAGAGGTGTCCAGCAATGAAACTTTAGTCAATGTCCCCCATGACACTGTGCTGAGGACCTGCGGTGGACAGCGGCTGCAGCTTGTTTCAGTAACTAACACTTCCTTTATAAACTATAACACAGTTCATTATTATAATTAGGTTCATGATTTCCATTCCATCGTGGCAGATCTGACATCTCGTAAAACAAACTTAGTCCCACCCTCTAAAATTCCACCAGAGAAAACTGCATTCAAATAATAATTTAATAAATCTCTCAAAAGAGAAAAGCCTGCATCATTCTCTCTCTTCCTCA
Organism: Hoplias malabaricus; assembly: GCF_029633855.1. NCBI lineage: Eukaryota > Metazoa > Chordata > Actinopteri > Characiformes > Erythrinidae > Hoplias > Hoplias malabaricus. The sequence goes on along the minus strand of NC_089818.1, from coordinate 21,623,776 downwards.
AGAGCACATTCTTCGTAAAATACAAATCCAAAATATCTGGACCCTGTCTTCGTTTTGTTTTATTTACATTGTATTTATCTTTGTCTTTATGAGTTAGAAATAAATAATGAAAGCCTCTTGGGGTGTTTTCACAGTTATTTTAATGAACCAAACAAACAGAGGAGGGATAATTCAAAGCTTCTAATTTCCTTCTAAAAGCGAAGCTTCTCATAAACTGTAACATGGCGCTGATGCTCCAGCTGATCTTCACTCTGTTCACTCTGAGCTCCAACACAGGTAAGAACTGAACATCTCTGAAATGAACCTCTGAAGTGTTTAGTGTCTGAGTAATGTATCATTTCTGAGGAGGGTCAGTTTTACAGACGGTGCTGACGTTGTTGACACTTCATGACACTGCTGTGTAGAGGTTGGGCTTAAATTAAATGATATTTTAAACTCAATAACAAATTAAACACATGTTAAAATACAGTTAACACACAGTCAGATGGAGTAGTGTGTGAAGATGTTTACTTGATGAATAAGTGAAAATAAATGAACACTTCCTCTACACAGAACACACTTCTGCACATTAATGTTCATATGATTTGGTTTGATTTATTTGTATTTGTTTATTTTTATTTGAAGCAATTTCTAATAAAATGTGGACTGTACAAATATTTTGAGAAATGTTTTATTTGTTTCTTTATTTTTAATGTCAAACACAAACAGAACCTGAGCACTGAACCTGATAAACAGGGCCATATTTACTTCTATTCTTTTCAAATTAGAACTCAACTGAACTCAGTGCAGTAAATCAGTCCTTTTAAACAGGACTGCAAGTATTTAATATGGAATATCATTCACTAATTACTCATTAATGATACTAAACATTTAAACTACCTTTCACCGAAATTCATTTAAATGTTTTTGTTGTCCAACAGTGGCCAGTTAAAAAAGTAATTGTTAGCAGCAGCTGAGGAATGGCCATTCATAAAGGAATCACAGAGAACTGGAGACTTCATAAAGATAATGCAATGCTGCTTCTCATATGTAAATACTGTACAGCTGTCTGTGAGAATCTCTGAATGAATCCTCACAGAAGTGTTGTTCAGTACAGAGCTGCACTGGTAGTGGAACATGTTTATTATCACACATTTAAACTGATTAATGGGGAAATCCACTGATTTTTCTTTTATTATTATTATTATGGAAATGCAAGTACAGGAACTGGGAGAAGTGTAATGTAATGAAACTGCACAAAGATTTAAAGGAACTAACTTTATTTAATGTTTGTTATATGAATGAAGAATTACTGTATATTTTACAGTAAATACCTGGCAACAGTGTTCCCAGTCATTTACTTCATTTTACAGGAACATAACTATAATCCAAATTTACAGAATAACACGGTAATTGCATAATACAATTATTTACATTACTGCATTTTTACAGGAACTGCTGTAAATCAGTGTACAGAATACTGCAGTAATGGAGTACAGACCAGAAACTGTCAAGAATAAAATTACAATAATCACTGATGTACACAAAAGAAGTCCAAATATAGATTTAGAATTTCAATCATTAATACAATTCATTAAAACCAAACATAATGCAAAATATGGATAATCACAGGTACACTGTTACATATCTCAAATAATTTATATTTTAATTTGCACTTTATATTTTTGACCTTATGATGTTTGAGTAGGTTTTCTTTTTTTAAACCAAAAATACTTCCCAATATCAAATTATTTTCCAATTAAATATATTATATATCCTTGTCATGTTTTGTCTGGTTTTGTCAAGTGTTAATGTTAACATCCCGTACCGTTTTTCTCTAGACACGCCCTACACCTGTAATCTTTCCCTGGTCCTGTGACTAACTCATAGGTGTTTACTGTTATCTGCAGTTTTAAAGCCCTGTGTCTCTGTCTCAGACCTTGTCAGTCATTATGTCAGTCTTCTCATGTGCAACCACCTTTTTCTTTGACAGCGTTACAGTAGGATTACTAGAAAAATTGCCCAAATCTTAATACTTAAGAAAATTAAATTATATTGCATGACTTTTACTGGATCACACATATAGTGACGTTAATACACCATGAAAAAGTTCATGAAATTGCTAAAATTTTGTATCTCAAATTTCATCATTCAAGGTAATGATTTAACCAGAAACATGAACATAATTCTCCAAATAACCTACACAATCGTTACTGTTCATTCAAGACACTGCTAGAGTCAATGTTGCACTAAACATAACGCTACAAATAAAATTCAAATAAAAGTCCATCAGTTTCTTTAAAAGTGAAAATACATGCAGATGCATGGTTCAGGACTTTCTTGGCTGCTCTGGGGATCTAAAAAAAATCATGTAAAGCATGAAGCGTCTAATAAAGAAAAAACAACCAAAAAAATCCATCATTAGTAACACAGCATGTGGAAAAATAGTTGCAGTAAAAATTGTGTACACACCACTGAGAAGATACAGTGAAAATGATAATAATATATAAGTGAAAGATCAAATAGCATCAAAGGCAGGACATTTCATAAACATTTGTCTCCAAGTATTTAGACTAAATGTGTGAGAGAAATGATGAAGGTGTGGGATGAAATTCACTGTTAGACATGTGAAGTAGCCCAGGAAAAATGTGAATACAATGATGACACATTTTCAACTCAACTATATAACTTAACCATCAAAAGTGCTACCAACTGAGACACTGTTCTAATTACAAGCAGCACAGGCTAATATCGCACTTCAAGAAATGTACATAAAACAAACATCAAATTTGCACTTTAATAAAAACCAAACCAATGTAAACCAACTTCTGATCAAAAGGAAAACAGCTTGAGATTTCACAATAATGCTCTGCTTCCTCAGAAACAGCAACAGCACTTTTCCACTTTGTCTTAGTAACTGACTCAGAGGAAGCAGAGCATTATTGTAAAACGTTCTGTAGTGCCTTCAGAGACAGCAGCCAGAACTCAAATGTGCAGGAAAGTACTTCTTCAGGATCTGCTTCAAGGGCAGCAGGACATTATAACATTCTGGAGCTTCATTAGGGGCAGTTACATTATCCTCCACTCACGTAAACATTATACTGACATTTCTGCAACACTTCCAGCAAATTATAAAACAGTTTAGTTTACAGTAACAAAAAAGATAAATATATGATAAGATAATACGTTTATACTTCAAAATACATTTCTGGCAGTCAGGCAATCATGGGGGTCTAGGTAGAGCTTTAGAGGTTTATAGCGAGGTATTTGAAAATATCCACCCAATGCCCAATCACATTCATCCCCACCTTTTGGATTTGGATTACATTTCTTTTTCCTCAAAGGTAGTGCTACCTCCAGTAGTGATTTTGCACGTGTGTGATGTGGATCAGGAGGATATGCCACAGAGTAAGAATTTACACATATTCAGTAGTGTTTAATAGTTCTAAAAATAGCTATCTGCTGCCTGCTGCCTGCTCTGCTCGGCCAATGATGTTTTTAAACCTGAGAATGTTTGACAATGGCATTGCTGTGGTAATGTAGTTGTAAAATATAGTAAAAGAGTAAAATAGAGTAAAAAGTACAGATTTTTCTTTTCAAATGTAGTGAATAAAGTTAAAAGGTTTTAAGTGAGAGAAATCCTCAAGTAAATTACAGATACCTATAAAAAAATCAAACATGACAAAGTACATGTACCTCATTACTTACTAATCTTTGGCATGAAGCTAGCCTGGTTAGACAGGGTTTGGAGTCCCCTGAAGTGGAGGAGAACTGAGAGGTGTCCAGCAATGAAACTTTTGCCAATGTCCCCCATGACACTGTGCTGAGGACATGTGGTGTGCAGCAACTGCAGCTTGTTTCAGTAACTAACACTTCCTTTATAAATTATTACATGATTCCCATCATCCATCCATTTCAGAGGTCATATGAGCTGGGAGGCAATGTCCTTATGGTGGTGGGATGTGGTGGACAGTAATGAAGTAAATGTAATCTGTTACTGTACTGGAGGTATTTGTTTTTTTAACTTACCTACATTTCAAAGTCAAACAACTTACCTTTTACTCCACTACATTATAAGAAATCTGATGTTAGTTCAGATTACACCATGCACTTTGTTAAAATGGGTCGGCCCAGACAGAGCCCTACTACAATGTCTAAGGTTTTTTTTATTATGAATCATGAGCTTGTAACTAAGTTGTCAATAATTCATTAAAAAAAGGCTTGTTTGAGAAACAATTTCACAGCAATTCGATTCTACTTAATGGATAAAGTTTGACTTTCAATGTTTTATCAAATTCTTTTGTGCATTTGCTGGGGTATTATTGTACCTTTGGTATCTGTACTTTAATACATTAAGTACATGATTTGTGTACTTCGTTCACCACTGGTGGTGTGTGATGTAATCCTATCACTCTTATTGATTCTGTGGCAGATCTGGCATCACATAAACCAAACTTATTCCCACTCAGTAAAATTCCCCCAGAAGAAAACTGCATTTAATGCCTGCTTCATTCTCTCTGTTCCATTGGAGAGCACATTCATCAGCAAAAACATATTCCTATTATTGATTTATAGTTTTTCAAGGTTTTTGTAGGTTTCACATCAAATAATACTGCATTAGATCAACAAATATAAACTAAAAAGCTTAAATAATTATTTTGTGTGTTTTCTAAATAAACAAGTATTATTTCATCATTTTTTTTTAAGATTATAATAATAATAATAATAATAGTAAATATTATCAGCATCTGAGAAAACTGCCAAAGTACCAAAATGTTTTTTATTTGTTGGGAAATTTTCCATATTTGCCCTGAAATAAATTCCTGAAAGTCTGGGCCTGCTGTGACTGTCAGAACTTTAGTCATACATCGCAGAGCTTAGAAAATCAAGAAAAATATGTCCGTCTGATGCTACAAATTTATTTTGTCACAGTAATAAATTAGCATCAAAAATGATTATGTTTTCAACTAACAGACACCTCACACTAACAATCTGTGTCAAGATATCCAAGGTGGGAGTATGATTTCAAGGCGCTAGGTAAATTTTTGGTCAAAGCATGACAAATTTATAGAAAAATTGATTTATCGGTCAGCATGAAAACCTCAAGTGATTACATATTTGAGTAGCAAATGTTCTTTAGAAAATAAAACAACATATTGGATACGGCTATGTCACATAATTACTGTTTAAATGCAACTGAAAGAGGCACTGACAAAAAAACGGAATAGCAAAAATGAACATGTGTTGGGAAGGGCAAGTTTGCACAGGGCGGGACTATAGGAAAAAAACCTAGCAGAATGTGTCTTTCTCTGCTCAGGACGCCATAATTCCACTACACCTTTACACTGAGATGAGTGGTTTGATCCTATATAAATGTATAACATTTCAGATAGTGCACCTTTATGTATTTGAAGGTAAATACAGTTGTCCTTTTACTCAAGAGGAAATCTAAAACAAGGACTAAATCTACTGAAGTAAAGTACAGTACATTGTTTGAGGACTTTGTCCACCACTGCTTGCAGCACACCTGATATTTCCTAATAATTAATGCATAGTCCATCTAAAATACTGACTCAATACATTGTCACAAAGACCCATAACTCAATTGAGCTTTAAAATAAAAAATCTTTAAACTGAGTTTACTGTAGTTTGTAACTTTGATAAAAGCTCTTATAAGAGTTTTAAGACATTTCTGTGCCCCGGTAATCATAGGAATTATAGTTGGTGTGCTTTGATGTACAAAATACAATGTGTGTGTGTGTGTGTGTGTGCGAGAGAGAGAAAATGGGACGGGGATTGGGATAGAATTGGCCCTTTTTTTTTTTTTTTTTTTTTTTACACCAGAGGGCATCTGAACTCTAAAACTGGGTCCAACTGATTCTACAGGTTAGAATCCATCATTGATACAGATCCCAGTGTTGCCATAGACCAGAACATAGCCCTTCAGAATCCAGTAACATTGGATGTGAGAGAGAGAGAGAGAGAGAGAGAAAAAAAGAAAGAAAGAATGGGACAGGGATTGAGGTGGAAATTGCTCCTTTTTTTTTTTTTTTTTTTTTTTTTTTTTTTACACGAGAGGGCATCTGAACTCCAAAACTGGGTTCAGTTGGTTCTACAGGTTGGAATCAATCTTTGAGACAGATCCCAGTGTTGCCATAGACCAGAACATAGCCCTTCAGAATCCAATAACCTTAGGTTTTGTGTGTGTGTGTGGTGTGGTGTGGGGGATATGGGACCCAACTGACCCTCTTTTACAACAGAGAAACAGGAGACCTCCTGGATTGGAATTCAACATTCTAGAAAGATCCCATTAGCTCCACAGACCTGAACCAATATTTTAAAAGCAACCATCCAGCTCCTAAGCCTGCCCCAAACAAACAGGTGGCCTCCATAGACCAGGACCATGGCTCTTCATATGAGAGGTGACAAACACACAAGAGAGCAAAAAAAGATTCTGACTTACCTCATAGACCTTGCTCAAAATCTCTTCAAGATGATCACACTGGCCATAGACTGGATCCAAGCCCTTTCAGATGTGAGTGGATTGAATGGAAAGTCTCTTTTAACTTCAGATGGATTCAGTTATTGCCCCTTACTGAATGGACCTGGGGTAAAATAAAAGCCCTTTCAAACAACAAAGACCTGGAAGTCCCCAAACAAAACCCTTTATTCCACAGAATAAAACCTAACAAAAACAGCACATAACATCATAACAGAAAACTGCAGATCTCCAATGAATCTAAAAACATTTAATAAAGAGCTAATGAACTTTACAATCTATGAACAATCCTTGTTTACAGCATTCATTGTGTCAAAATTGTAAATCAATCAAGCTATGAATAAAACAGAAATCTCTAAAACACATTTACCCAAGAGAACCCAAATTCAGCCTCAACTAAAGACAATAGCCAAAATAAAGTCCTATTTTCAGAAACCAACAGGACTGCTGGGAAAGCTGCGGAAGTGAACCAAACCGAGACAACACCGCTGATTCCAATTAGTAATCATTCAAGTCCTAGACAGGTGGAGGCTGTTTTGAAGCTTCATCCTGATTGGCCAGAAGATTTAAAGGCTTAGAACAGTGACATCTGGTGGTTTACAGAAATCACAACAGCCATACTCTCCAGACTGAGCACACACAGACCCAGGATCAGTGTTTACCATTTAGCTGTGAGACAAAGAATAGAAAATGGCTTAGTTGTGAACATCTGAGTGAAGCAGGAAATAGCTCTCACTCAATTTCTTGAATTTTTCATAATGTATTTCAGTTTTTCTTTGAAAAACAAGACATAATTTTTAAGAGCTAAGGAAAGTATTAAATGCTTTCAAATTTCTTTGTACACCTTTGTTTAACGTGTAATTCAAAATTCAAACACTCCTGAATTCAGTAATGAATTCTTCTCGCTCGCCATTTTCAAACTACTCAATATTTGTTGAAAAATATTACTAAGGAGCAGGATAATGTTTAAACTTTGAATTAAGATTATATGCTGCACGCACACACACACACACAACCACACGAGAAAACACTTTAAAACCTCTAATACATGTCTAATCCATATTTAACTGAAATACACCTACTGTAGAAGTACGCCTACGACCCCAAGACCTCATTTGTTTCTACCGCCACCCAAATCATACCTGCTCTCTGGTGGGCCTGACCGTTGGAGAATAAGATAACATAACTAAGTATGTAGAGCAATAGATAGACTACAACCTGTGATTGTTGAACCATTAAGTGCTCTTGTGTGGTCAGTAGAGCTGATAAAATGGACACAGTGTAGGTCCAGCTGGTTCTACAGGTTGGAATCAATCTTTGAGAAAGATAACAGTGTTGCCAAAGACCAGAACGTAGTCCTTCAGAAACCAACAGCATTGGATATTTGTTCGCGTGTGTGTGTGTGTGTATGGGAATGGGACGGGGTTTGGATAGAATTGGCCCCTTTTTTTTTTACACCAGAGGGCATCTGAACTCCAAAATGGGGTCCAGCTGGTTCTACAGGTTGGAATCAATCTTTGAGACAGATCTCAGTGTTGCCATAGACCACAACATAGCCCTTCAGAATCCAATAACATTGGATTTGTGTGTGTGTGTGTGTGTGTGTGTGTGTGTCTGAGCATGGGAATGGGATGGGGATTGAGATAGAATTTGCCATTTTTTTACACCGGGGGCATTAGGAACTCTAAAACTGGATATCTGTCGGGAACCAAGGGTCGTCCTACCATTGCTCCATTTACCAAGCCAAGTTTGAGCCTCTCTGCAATCTGTCAGTTACTTTTATGAATCTCACACTTCCCGTATGTCTTTGTCCAAAACATTAATTTTCTTGGTTCTCAGAGAATCACAACAGCTGACAGCTTGTTCTATGCCTCAGTAGATGTTCATGATGGTCTAACTCTCAGAGCAATGATAGACAGTGGATCAATGGCTTGCACCCTAAGTGAAGCTGCAGAAGAAAGCATTTTGCTGCACTGTCCTGTCGTTATGAGGAAAGAGGTTGAAAACATTGTTATTGTTGGATGTGGTGGTAATCATATTACTCCTAAGGGCTTGTATGACCTTAATGTCATGGTCAATGGGTGTAAGATGATCATTCCAGCACTAGTTGTGCCAGGCCAAACAGAGCAGATGATCTTGGGGAGTAATGCAATCACGCACTTGTTAAGCTGAAAAGCACCGACAGTTATTAGAAGTTGAAGTCCTTACCTTACAGGGCTTAGCATGATGAGCTCCATCAATTCATGTCACTGTTGTCCAATACTGAGAGATGGAAAGGTGAATCTGTTCCTGATAAAGTGGGCACAGGTTACAGCATTAAAAGAAAAGGTTACAGAGTACAGGTTAAACGATGTGTGATTCTTGAGCCAAGATTCTTGTATGGGGCAAGTTACCTGATTCATCATCAATGTCAGCAAGCAGCACAATACTTGTGGAGCATACACAACCAAGAGCCAGGCCAAAGCACATACTTGTTAGAAGAGTCATCGCTCCTTTGTGGGGTAATGGGTGGGTGCCAGTCAAAGTAATCAATCCCTCCAGTCATGTTGTTGTTTTGAAAAAGAATGCAAAGATTGCGGATGTTTCTCTCTGCGTTGCGGTGGAGGATCTGTCCACTCCTAATGAGGTCCGTTGTGCCATGCAATGCACTCAAATTGCACAATCACAGTCCAAGTCAGATGAAGACATGACACAGGTCTTAGAGACTGTAGGATTAATGGATCTAGACTTAAAAACTTGTGAGGTGTCACTGGAATGGAAGGACAAGCTGTTGCGACTTATTGAGCAGTATAAGTCTGTTTTCTCGACACAAAATGGACTGTGGTGAAGCTAAAGGCTTTGTGCATCGCATTCACTTAGTCAACAGTAAGCCTTTCTAGTTACCCTACCGGCGTATTCGTCCAAATCATTATAAGCAACTGAGAACTGCTTTGAATGAAATGGAAGAAAAGTGCATTATACAGTCATGCAGTGAATATGCATCACCGCTTGTGTTGGTGTGGAAGAAAAACAGTGATCTTAGGATTTGCACCGACTTTAGATGGCTCAGAACCGTGAAGGATACATATCCATTACCTCAACAAGCTGATACTCTGGCAGCACTTGGTGGCAACGCATTCTTCTCCACCATGGACCTCACGTTAGATTTTTATAACATCCCTCTCCATGAGGAAGACAGGAAATACACTGCCTTTTCATCATGTTTTGGGCTTCATAAATATACTTGTCTTCCTCAGGGGTTATGTAACAGTCCTGCCACGTTCATGCGTATGATAATGTCTATATTTGGTGACCAGAAATTTTCAAGCCTACTTTGCTACTTGGATGATCTTCTGGTATTCGCTCCTACTGAAGAGGTCGCCCTTCTGAGGATGGAGATGGTGTTCTCCTGACTTGCAGAACACAATCTTAACCTCTCACCTAAAAAATGCTCCTTCCTTCAGAGGTCTGTGAAGTTTCTTGGCCACATCATATGTGAGGAAGGTTTTCAAATTGATCCAGAGAAGGTCAAAGTCATCAGTGACACCCAGGCGACAGACCTCATGGAGGATGACAAATAGTCACCATGTGCAAAGGAGATCAGGTCATTTTTACGTATAGTCATGTATTATCAGCATTTTCATTGAGAGGTGCTCTGCAGAGGCCAAATCCCTATTTAAGCTCACTGCTGAGCCTGGCATATGACAATTTGGGAAGAGAGGGCACAGAACCCCCAGGAGGGCAGCACATACCAAACTGTCTCCATCTGACTGGTCCACTGAATTCCAACAACTGTCATGAGGTTCAGAACCAGAGTGATGATTAAGTTAGAACAGGGGTGTCAAACCAAATCCACGGAGGGCCATGTGGGTGCAGGTGTTCTTTTCAACCACGCAAAAGCCCCACACTACTGAAAGTCAAGATCTATTGATTAGATCCAATGATTAAAAACAGGTGGAATGAGGTGTGGCTTCTGCATGGTTGGAAAGAAAACCTGCACCCACACGGCCCTCCGTGGATCTGGTTTGACACCCCTACATTAGAAGGATGGTCAATTACCCTACACTGCATGCCACAGGGCGTTCTGTGACATCAGAGAAGGTTGCTGCTTTGTTCACTGCACAGCATACAGGTGGGGTGAGTCAGATGTTGGGAATAGGCACCAACATTCCCCAGCTTCAGGAGGAAAATCCCACTTTAAGGAATGGTATGCTGTACAAAACAAGAAAAGACCATTGCACAAACACAAATCATTTCCTATATGTAGTTTCTGACTCTTTGAAGAAGGAGGTCCTGCATGGCCTTCACAACGCTGCAGGCCACCAGGGCCAGTCTCAGACTTTGTCCCTAGCCAGGCAGAGATATTTTTGGAGTGGCATGGAGTGTGATATTGTGAACCATGTTAGGACATGTGACCGATGCATTATGGGCAAGACACCTGAATCACATGCTTGTGCTCCACTCACAAACATAGTGACCACAGAGCCTATGGAACTTGTTTGCACCGACTTTCCGTGGAACAAGGTGATAAGTCTGTAGATGTCCTTGTCATCACAGATCATTTTACAAAGATGGCACATGCTTTTCCTTGTAAAGACCAATCTGCTAAGCAGGTAGCACGGCATCTTTGGAATGACTTATTTCTTTTTTACGGATTTCCAAAGCGTATCCATTTGGACCAGGGTGCTAGTTTCGAAAGCATACTCAAAGAACTTCTTCAAGTGTTTGGAGTGCAAAAGTCACATACCACCCCCTATCATAGGATATGTTATCACATTAAACCTGGCCGAAAAACAATCTGTCTCTTTCTCTGAGTGTGATTTGGGAGAATTTTCTGACTTGCGAGATCTAAGCTCTGCCCAGTGTGGGTGGGTCAAGTAGGACTACCCATTGTTGACACGTTCTGCTTTTTGAGCGGGTGAGGCAAACTGGACAGCCTGAAATTATCTAGTTCTCCGCTCTTTTGAGGTCAGAGTGCATTGCACAAATTCCCTGAAAAATTTTAGTCACCATCGTTGAGAAACCTAGTTGGATCTCCAAAGCCAAGAGCACCCTGAGCGAGGCCGGACTCAGGCAGGCTGGGAGCGGGGCCCAGGGCCTCCTGGCCTTGTGAAATTCAATTCAATTGAAGAAAAAAAAAAACCTCTCAGCATTATCACATGACTTCTGTAGATTTAAAACAATTTGAGTTTCCTCAAATCTGTGGAAGTACACATTTGACACTTATTCATGGCATACATCAGTTCCATCAACCGTTTGCAAGCCTCTGCTGTGTTGTCACACTTTGTCAATACCTTACTGCCCTCAACAATGATGGAAATATCAGCCGTATCCTCATCTCTGGCAGCCTGGACAACAGGGATCTTCAGGATGTGTAGTGTAGTGAAAGAACGCTCAAGTGTAGTCACCTCAGTTGTACTCCTTGTTGAATTCCAACTCTATAATTAAACATATATAGATTATGTACATGTTCTTGTCTCTTCAATATATTTTCTTTAAAAATATTTAATGAAAAACTGTAAACTGCTTACGCATGCAAATTCATTAACTACAGAACTTCAAATGTAAAAGATTATCAGGTTATAGTACAAACAATTATGCTACAACCGATGCTAAAGATCTCATCTAAATAACTTAAATTAACATCCTATCTGCTTTTCTCCCTGCCCACCTGCATTTTTCACTGCTCCACTAGTTTTCTTACTGCAGTCCATCTTTACATAATTACATAAAGAAAATGAATTAGTTCATGCTCATAGTTAATTTTGAAAAATTTAACTAACTTCACAGCTCTAAAAATAAACTTTACATGCTTTTATTTAATTTTTTCTCAGTAAATAGGCTTATATCGTTTGCAATATAACCTTCTTCAACCCATTAATCACTAGCCCAAAATCACTGCTGCTCCATAAAAATACTAAGGGGTACCCCTTTGTGTTTTTTTAGACCAAATTTTTGACCGACTCAGATTTCCTCACCTTGTTGATTAAAGAGGCCCTGACTTACACAGGGGTGTGATTATTTTCAGCCTATCTCATCCCAAAGCTGAGATATGAGAACTGACGTAACTGGGATTTTCTCTCTATAGGTTTATTGGTGTTGAATATATTGCAATGGTGAGGCTTCTTCTGACATCCCTAAGTCTCATATTTTATCCATCCATCCATCCATTATCTGTAACCGCTTATCCAATTTAGGGTCACGGGGGGTCCAGAGCCTACCTGGAATCATCGGGTGCAAGGCGGGAATACACCCTGGAGGGGACGCCAGTCCTTCACAGGGCAACACAGACACACACACATTCATTCACACACTCACACCTACAGACACTTTCGAGTCGCCAATCCACCTGCAACGTGTGTTTTTGGACTTTGGGAGGAAACCGGAGCACCCGGAGGAAACCCACGCGGACACGGGGAGAACACACCAACTCCTCACAGACAGTCACCCGGAGCGGGAATCGAACCGACAACCTCCAGGCCCCTGGAGCTGTGTGACTGCGACACTACCTGTTGCGGCACCGTGCCGCCCTGCTCATATTTTATATCTTTTTTAATTTAATATAACTGAGACCCCCTGGCCAAATACAAATTCAGTGTAGGATGTATTGGACTGAGCAGGCTTTTCTGATCGCACCCCTCTACTCATATGTTTACCTACCTTCACTGGAAATAGGAATCCAATCTTGATATATGCAGTTATACATTTTATGGACTAGAAGATGTCTCCATATCTCAGCTTTGGGATGTGGTAGAGCAAAAATACCTACACCACTGTCTTCGCCAGGACCTTCCTGACACACTGTGTGAGTTTGAAAAAGATCTGAAAAGGTCACATTTTTCAGCCAAGAAAATACTAAGGTGTTTGTGTTTTTTTAGACAAAATTTTTCACCGACTCAGATTTCCTCCAAACTCACGTTGTTGATTTAGAGGCCCTGGCTTACACAGGGGTGTGATTATTTTCAGCCTATCTCATCCCAATACTGAGGTATGAGAACTGACGTAACTGGGATTTTCTCTCAATATGTTTATTGGTGTTGAATATATTGCAATGGTGAGGCTTCTTTTGACATCTCAGAATGTCTCATATTTTATATATTTTTTAATTTATTAGAAACCGTGACCCTGAAATAGAGAAGCGGAAAAGAAAGTGTATGTATGTATGTATTTATTAGAACTGAGACCCCCTGGCAAAATACAGATGCAATGTAGGATATAATGGACTGACTAGGCTTTTCTGATCGCACCCTTCTACTCATGTGTTTACCTAGCTTCACTAGAAGTAGGAATCCCATCATGAAATTCACAGTTATACATTTTATGGACCACAACATGTCCCTACATCTCAGCTTTGGGATGTGGTAGGGCAAAAATTACCACACCACTGTCTTCGTCAGGACCTCCCTGACACACGGTGTGGGTTTGAAGAAGAACTGAGGAGGTCACATTTTTTCACGCAATAAAACATTGAGGGGTACCCCTTTGTGTTTTTTTTTAGACTAACTTTTTTGACTGTCTCAGATTTCTTCCAAGCTTGCGTTGGTGATTAGGCAGGACTTGACTTACACAGAAGTGTAATTATTATCAGCCTATCTCAGCCCAAAGCTGAGATATGAGGACTAACGTAACTGAGATTTTCTCTCAATAGATTTATTGGTATTAAATATATTGCAATGGTGAGGCTTCTTCTGACATCCCTAAGTCTCACATTTTATATATTTTTTAATTTATTAGAACTGAGACCCTCAATTCTCAATTTTGAGAATTTCAATTCTGATCTGAGAAATGAGCCAAATTCACTGTTACACAACCCTGACCTGGAAAAGCGGTTACAGACAATGAATGAATGAATGAATTAATGAATTAGTGCTAAACGGTCTTGTCTTTCTTCTCTGTATCATAATGACACGATCTGTCATTGACCAACAGTAAAGAGCATGAATGTGAATTTGGTCCATTCTCTTTCAGTAAATCTCCCACACACAGTAATGAAAGTGTGTATTGTTTATATGCCCCTCACAGTAAAAATGCAGCCTGTGCATTTTCACTGCCATCAAAGATATTCAGAAATGACTTACAGAGTTACTGATGTACTGACAATGTGGCTAAAGGTGTTGACCGTCCTGTTCATAATCAACCACACAAGCTCTTGTTCTGATGACACTGACATGTTCATTGACATAGAAACTTCATTCTGGGACGTGATCTAAGGATTCTGAGCATGTTACAGGCATTTGACAGTGATCCAGGGCGTGGTGCTGTTTGTACGAAGTGATTTGAGAAATGCACATGAAGTTGTACAAATATAAAAGATGATTTGAGAAATGCTCCAAAGCGACTGAGAAAAAACTGTAACTGTGATGTGTTTAACTTCTTATCTTCATTAAACACAAGCACCTTTACATTGTATTAATCAGAATTACTATATTCTCAATAAGGGAACAGGGTGTTTATGTAGAAAGGTAGTGTAGTAGGCCTCTGAAACTAAAACTATTAATAAATGTTTGTTTCAACGTCTGAAATCTGCACTACTTTATATTAGAGGATTAATAATTAACACCACTGCGTTCTGTATTAATTACATTTTGCACAGCACTCTAACGTTTCTGGAAATGGGGTTTATGCATCACTTTGTAAAGAGAAGTACTGGAGCTTACTGCAAATACATTATTAAAAGAACAGCAGGCTACCCCCCAGCTGTAGGACAGGGCTGAATCTACTGTAACTTAGCACCAACAAGTGGATACAGTCAGAAGCAGTGTTCAGAAAAGGCAGTGGAGTTCTCCTGTTTTATGCCTTCAAAACACTGCTATGTTCAATGTCTCCAAATTACTGACAAATTGAACAAAACACAAGCCTTTTTCATCAGAAACTTTAATACACACTCTGTGTAGAGGAGGGGTTCACTATCTCTACAACATCAACTCAACCTTCATCTGATCAGGGACGGACACACACACACACACACACACACACAGGGTTAATTTTAGAATGTTTAGGACGCCGGACGCACTACAACATAATTCACAGGAACAACTCCAGAATTCTTTGAGGAAACCACTTCAACCTTCGTCAGAGTGTCGACCTGATTAAGATCGTGATGCACCTCTATAATGACAAGCTTATTCAATCCTACATCAACCTGAGAGAGAGAGAGAGAGTCAATGAGAGAGAGAATGAGAGAGAAGTGAGAGAGAGAGAGAGAGAGAGAGAGAGAGAGAGAGAGAGAGAGAGAGAGAGAGAGAGAGAGAGAGAGAGAGAGAGTCAATGAGAGAGAGGGAGTCAATGAGAGAGAGGGAGAGAGGGAGAGAGAGAGAGAGAGAGAGAAAGAGAGAGAGGGAGAAGGATGGTACAGTGTTAGAGAAGTGTTTTACTCTACATCTGTTTACTGTGGAGGAATAAATATGTCATTACTGCAAATAAATAAAAAATATTACATACATAAATATATGGTGTAATAAAGAAATTAACGAGTGAAAAATAAATGAATTTCCAAATAAATGCTGTAAGAAATTAATAAATATAATTATAAAATGAGAAGTATATGAATAAATGTATATTTCCATTATTTATAAATGTATGTATTTCTATATTTATTCATTTTTATATATTTCCACATTTCTACATTTATTTTTGTGTTTCTGTGTCTGTGCTAATTGAGTGTGCTATTCCCAGGAGACCCACATTTTATTCCTTGATTCATATCTCGACTCAGGAAACACACACTGAACATTTACTACATTATTTAATTAAACATAATGAACTCTGGCCTTTTTGTTTCTCATCACCACTGTTAATAATGTTCAGAATTAGGGTGAATGCAGTATTCCCCACTTGCCCCTAACACATATGGCACTTTTTCACTGTATGGACCTTACTCAACGAGTAAACACAACGAGTAAACACTACGAGTAAACAACGTTTAAGGTCACTGCTGCCATTGGTGTATTCTCCAAAGCCCACTGTTCCTGCTAGAGACTGGGTTTTGAGGCGACACCCAATACATTTAGTGATAATATCTGATTGTGGAAGTCTTCTGAAGGAGAATGAAGCCCTAAATGTAACTAAAGTCCAGCAGCTCCTCTGATATCACCGCAGACTACTGCAGAGCTGCTACAGAGCGGTGCTAGTCGCCTGGGAATGAAGCACTGCTTCAATGTATCAGGGTCTTGAAGGGTCGTCATAGGGGGAGATTTAACCACTGCACACTGTAACTCAACCCCAAGGGGAGAGAGGACACTCAGAAACAAGGGGGAGGGGGGAATGAGGAATGGGATTCACCCTAAAGTGAGTACTGCAGCAGCTGGGGTAACTACAGTCTGGGTTACAGCGTAATGTACAGCTTCCACAAGGGGGCGGTTGTGTTCATGTTCAGTTTGGGTTTGTGTCTCTTATAAATAACTTTATTATTCCCACTCAAACAGCACAATCTTAACTAGAACCTTTATCTAGAACCTCCTTTCAGCGTGTTCATCGTGTTCATGTTTTTCTGGGGATTACACATTTATTACCAACAGACAAACCATAGTCACGTATAAAAAGTTAAACGTACCTTGATTCTGTAGTTCACTCCTCCAGCAACTTGGGTTTGGTACGTCAGAACCTCGAAACGAGAAAACTCCTCTCCAAGCTGCTTTTGGACTTCAGGCTGTAGCTGAAATAAAAAAATCATTTTACAACTACAGCACAAACAACAGTAAATCAGAATAATATCTCCACAGACCACCTTCACTATAATAATAGTAGATATCAGTAGATGATGATGATGATGATACAGCTTCAGCTTAAAGTCACTGTTCTCAATGCCAAGTGTGGCCTGGAGGGGTGTCTTTGTGGAACTGTTTTGACCGAATCCATCTTATGAACTGTGCATTAAGAAGGTTTTTCATGCAATTACAACAGTTTATAAACAACCAGATATTGTGCTGTAAGCTGTTTATAAACTCTCATGAGCTTTAGAAGAAGTGTTATTAGACACAAGGTATCAACAGTTTTCCGTCAGTGAAATGAATAACACACTGGAACACAGCAGTGGGTTTTAATTCTGACCCTGAGCAGGACGGAGCACTTACAGAAGAATAAATTACAGAGAAGAACAATATTCACCTTCCTGCAGATCTCATTCACGCTGTTGTCAGCATTCTTCCACTCTGACCATCCTCCAAGTTGTGGAGTTGTTGGAGCAGACTCTGCGATCGCGAACAAGACAGCCACGAGCAGGAGACAGAAGCGAGACGCCATGGTCCTGAGGAGAGTCTTTCAGGAGAAGTGACACCTCTGAGTGAGTGGAGTGTAGTTCTGAGAGAGTGAGTTCAAACTGCTGTAAAGCTTCTGTATTTATACCTGCATCTTCATCACTATCACCTTCATCCCTCAGCACAGGAACCAATCAGAAATTAAACCACTCCCTGAAGCAATAATAAGAGCCTTGCCTCATTTTCCTGTGAAACCCGTTCCTCCAGATGTTTGGAAAAACACTTGATTTCTTCGTTTTAAACAATTTCTCTGCAGAAAAGATTTTTTATTTTCAGAGGAAAAAGAAACATCTTTAAAATCTTTGCTGTGTGTGTGTGTGTGGTTTGCTGATGAGACTAATTTGCATTGTCCTGAGAAAGTAATGTTTAAATATATACGTTATCATTGAATTTATATAAAATTATATTTATAATATTTGGTTGATGGTAATAAAAAATAAAAAAGTGAATGTGTAATCTCAGGGACACTGATGGACCACAGAGTGGAAAGAAAGGAACAGCTTCAGAAAGCCCAGCAAGACTCTGCCTCTCTGAGACGCTCTTTTTAAATCCACACTATTAACCCGTAGTTTGTTCTATGGAAACAGTTTGAGTAACCACTACTCAAAAGAAAATATTTTATTGCATTACTTAAATTTTTTTAATTATGTCTTCCTATTTTGAGAGAATAACTGAGTGCAATAAAATTTTTAATTTGAACGAACTTAAAATATCAATTTGTAGCCAGGACCACACCCTATAGCAATTTGTCAGATTTCCATTGGTCAGTTCCAATAAGCCTAGTCTTGGTTTGTTTAGTGGAAGACCCTGTACAAGTTTAGAAGTCTTTTTCTCATTTTTACACAATAAGATTTGGTGTTTTCTGCATTTATTCCTTGGGCAAATACCTTTTTAGGACATAGTTTTCATTTCTTCTTTTCTTCAGAGAAGAGCTAATTACAGTTACAAATTACAGTTGACTGAGTCAAACAAGATGTCTTTTTTCCCTCAAGCTCTTTTTCACATTCTGGAAATTGGTGAGTTGTTTTTCATAACTAAGTGACTGAAAAGAAAAATGATTTTATGCTTATCTTATGTTAGAAAATTAATTACAGTGTGTGAATTTTAGAGTCGTTACAAAGTGTAAACGTGGTTTGTGTTCAACTGTAAACCAAACACAGTTTTCTAACTAGACAAATTAACTTTTATATTCTTAGTCTGTGCTGGTCCTAGTGGTTTGGCTGAGGTTAACAGTTCCCTTTACTTCGTTAAATGTTCTGGGCCTCAGAGTTAATATCAGACATTACCAGCCTCACAGATAAAGTTATTGGAAATGTAAATACTGTCCTTTTCTCTGTGTGAAGAGAGTACAAGGATTGAGCCTTGTGCTTGGTAGCATCAGGAACATTAAAAATTTATATTAAATTATTTAAACTTTGTACATTATACTGTTTGTGAAAAAAATATTGAAATATGACCATAACTTAAGGCAAAAATGTCAGAGACAAATTTCTTAAAACCTTGAGGAATAAATTCCAAATTATCTCATGCATGTCACGCTCTTCTAGAACCCTGAGCTAACAGCCATAGATACATCATTGGAAGTCCCCTCAAGGCTCTAAGTTCTTCATAAGTAGCTGTGTGTATCTTTTCTTTACCTGTCTATCTATCTGTTCCTCTACACCTAACTACTTATCTGTAGATCTCTGTCTTTCTGTCTATATTTAGATAAATTGTAATTGACACTCAACACTGTTTTTTGTCTCTCGCTCTCTATAGAATCTGGATGATGCAGATTTCCAGGTCATTGGGCCAAAACCAGGCATCACCTCTACTGAACCCTTCACGTGTCAGGATCATCCTAGAAGGCAGTCTTGAAATGGATGAACTTACCAACCTACCTCAGGCAAGGTGCCCTTTGTTTGGTCTGACATATAGAGCATGAGATACACCCAAGTTTCAAAAGCTGAAGAATGTTCTTGTTGTGTACGAAATATTTCTGAACATTGCAAAATTGCACGTAAAGTGCTTGTTTTATTTTGTATCACTTTTACACTGTTCTGCTGCTACACTGTTGGTAAACTCAACATGGTGCTAACTTTTGCTGTCACTGTAATGGTACTCTCAAATGTATATGTTCACTTCCCTTTAGTCCGGGAACATAATTGTAAGTTATTTTATTATAATTGTAGATATTTAAATTGTGTTGATTTCATACATTTGTCACATTTTAGATGTGGTTACAGTTATTTTATGCAAAATACTGTTTTGTTTCTGTGATGTAATTTTAAATAAAACATTTTTTTAATGCACTTTGAGTTCATCTTTGAAAATGTTATATACAGGTCATTATTTTTAAAAAACTTGTTTAAATAAGTTTAATTAAAGAAAACTTAATATGTGTATCTGAATGAACCTGCCTTTTTTGTTGATTATACAGCAGATTTCAGTATAAACTTTCAGATTTTTCTATATTCAACTCAAATATTCACTTCAAATTCATTTGTAATTAAAGTTAATTTTACTCAAATCAATTAATTTTCTCCAGTATTCATTACTTAAAAATTTTAAGGCAATCACTTTCAAACTATTTAAGTACAATCAACTTATCTGGGCTTACAGTGCAGTCACATCTCTGACCTGTTGATATTTAACCTCATTTATTTTAGCACTACACAGCTTTACCAGTCTTTTGTTCCCCATCACAATGTTTTCGGACCGTGTTGCAGGTAACAAATTAAAAATAGGCAAATGTTTAAAAAAATAAAACAATGAAATATTGATTTTATTTTATTTTCTATTGAATGTAGGGTTGAAATGATTTTCTCATCATTGTGTTCTGTTTTTATTTACACTTAGCACAGAACTGACTGGTCTCAACATCAGTTAAAGGTTTCAGAACGTCCCTCCCTCTGGGCTCTGACCTTCTTTAAATCTTAGACCTGTACTGTACCTTTAATTCAGAGAGTGTACTGTAATAAACACTGTTACTGCACCAAATCTGTCATGAAGTCTTGTTTTCTTGTCTACCACACAGTAAATATCAGTCTTTCACCTGTAGAGAGTATGTCACCAAAAACGCACACATTTGACACTCAATCAGAAAATGTAGCCGTTTCCAGGAGAAACACAGTGAATGTCATAGTGTCTATTGTTTGCTGGTATAACTGACACATGGAGAGTTATTCTGTTTCTGTAATGCCATCAGCTATTAGTATTTTGACAGTCATTATGCTCTGACTGACTCCGTGTTCCTCTTGAAGAGAGAACCTGAGCTAGATTTTCAACGAATGACTCGATATTGAAGCAGGTTTGCCATGCTTATCCGTGTTTGCATTTGGAATCATTGGTATTTAATGAACAAAATGTGGATTTGAGCAGTAAATTAACTTCATATAAATAATTAATTTCATATAAATAAATAACAGGAAATAAAACAGGAACATGCTCCGTTTGTGTGTATTTCTGGGGCTGTGTTTGGAGCGACTGCATTAGGGCAGCCCTAGCCATGGCGGTTCAAGAGGTCTTTTGACTATGTGAGATACAAACTCAGGTAACATGATGGTAAGTACCAACAGTGTCTAGTTTAATTATACTGAAATGCTCATCAGGTTATACGTGTTTAGGTTAAAAGGAACATTGTAAAGTGCAAGAGATCTGGATTACAGTTCTACAAACACACACACTTTCACAGTGATATGGTACATGTACACAGGAAGTTAATAAAAAAATATTAATGTGCTGCATAATAAAATTTCACTAAAATACTGAAAATTACTGAATAAACAGTCCTCAGTAATTCTACAGTGTTGTAATTATATGTGTATGTTTTACATTACGATAGAGTGAAAAAAAATCCATAATAACCAAGTAAAATCATGGTCCTCTGTACCATTTCCTTTTACACCACACTTTAAAATGTTACACTACTGGAATAGTGGTGTCAAAGTCAGAACTGTCAGAATGGTAATGGCAATTTTATCTGAGTTTGTACGTCACATAGTCGAAAGAACTCTTGAACCGGCTCACATTCAGTCTTGTTGTGCAACATACATTTATTTTATCTGAGTTTCTTCACTATAACCATTTTTAAAATGCTTTCTGGTTCATTAAAAATGCTCTCACCATGACTGCATGTGGGTGAGGATTAAAGAGGTGCTGAGAGAAATAAGACGTTCTGAAACCTTTCACGGATATTAGACCAGTGATAAGACAGCAGACCGCACAGCTGCTCAATGGTAGAAAAGCACTGCATTAAAACAGACAAAATTATTTTGTCACAGCATTTTAAATATAGGCCAGACAATTAAAAATATTTTTATAAATGAATGTGTTTTACTTTGCAAGAGCTGAGGTTTTCAAACCGAAACATAAACCGAGGGAAATGTGACCCACCGTGACCCTGAACTGGATAAGCAGTTACATAAAATGAATGAATGAAAAAGGGCTAAAAGCTGTGTAACTGCTCCCTGTTCCACAGCCCTAGACAGAGACTTGAAGGCAATGTTCACGATTGTGATCAAAAAACACTTTTCATAAAATTCAGTAGATGTTTCTGCACTATTTGCTGCTCTCTAGTCGGTTTGCACTGGAAACTGATCTAATGTGATTACAAACCCCCGGTGTCAGTAAAGGGTCAAATCAAATCAAATTTATTTGTATAGCGTTTCTTATAACTGATGTTGTCACAAAGCAGCTTCACAGCATTCCAGTAAAGACAAAGTTTTGACATGACATGTAAAAAAGTAAACAATATAAAGAATGTAAAAATCCCCTCGTGAGCGAGGCCAGGGTTACAATGGCAAGAAAATCTCCCTCTGGCCTTTCACGTATTTACACAGTCCTCCATTTTCTTTAATCTGTGTTTGTCACCAGGCTTGGCTGAAATATACAATTGCGTGTCGTCTGCGTAACAGTGAAAGTTAATGTCATGGTTTCTTATAACTGTACCTAGCGGTAACATGTAAATAATAATGGTTCTAAAGTAGAGCCTTGCAGAATTCCAAATTGGAAGATAAATTGTTTACTTTGACGAATTGATAACATTCCGTTAAGTAAGATTTGAACCATGATAGGGCTGTCCCTGTAATTCGCTGTAATGTTTTCTAATCTTTCTAATAGAAAATTGGTGGTCTATCGTATCAAAGGTCAAGAAGCACCAACAGGGATACGTGGCCTTGATCAGAGGCAAGAAGAAGTTTGTTTGTTATCTTGACTAGAGCTGTCTCAATGCTATTATGTGGCCTGAATCCAGATGGGAATTTTTCATATATATGATTCTTATGTAGATATGAACTAAGTTGTTGGGCCACGACTTTTTCTAAGATCTTGGATAGAAATGGCAGATTAGAAACAGGCCTGTAATTAGACATGTGCTAGCTTACTTAATTAGACGTGCTAGAATCAAAATTTGGTTTCTCGATCAGAGGTTTAATAATTCCTAGTTTAAAAGCTTTGGGTACATGGCCCAGGCTAAGGGATGAGTTAAACCTGTATATTATACTCATTCATTACACACAGATTAATATATTTCAAGTGTTTATTTCTTTTAATTTGATGATTATACAGCACCCTCCATAATTATTGGCACCCCTAGTTAAAATGTGTTAAAAGCCTTAAAATATATATATTTTTTTATTGCAGAAGAATAATCTCACTCTGAAAACAACTTATAAAAAAGCAACCTTCAACTCAAGTGTAAAATAAAAAAAATAAAAAAAAGAATACAGAGAAAATCCTGACTAAGAAATAATTGTTTTCCATAAAATGACCTGTTCCACAATTATTGGCATCCTTAACAATTTCTTGGAAACAAATGTATTTGAACCATTTATATAATTTCTACTGTAGTGTATAAAGTGGATAAAAGTATCTAGAAACCTGTAATTAGTAATTCATCACTTCCTGTTTCGCTGGGGTATAAATATGGCGTTACCACACTACACTACTCACTACTATGGCGTTACCACACTACTAGTAAAGCAGATGTGTGTCGACATTCATAAACCAGGCAATGGCTACAAGAAAATAGCCACTCACCTGCAGATGTCCTTATCTACAGTCAGAGCAATCATCAAAAAGTTCAAAATATCTGGAACTGTGACAAACAAGCCTGGAAGAGGACGCAAGTGTATCTTGCCACCACACACCGTGAGAAGGATGGTATGAGAAGTAAAATGTTTTTCAAAGCTCACTGTAAGGGAATTGAATCAAATGGTAGCATATTGGGGTTATGAGGTCTCCCAAACAACCATCAGGTGCTATCTACATGCCAACAAGATGTTTGGGAGGCATGCATGGAGAAAGCCTTTTCTGAGTTATAAGCGTAAACGGGTGGAGTTTGACAGCGGTACTGGGATTTTACTGGGACTGTGTGCTTTGGTCAGATGAGACCAAAGATAGAGCTTTTTGGCAACAAACACTCTAGGTGGGGCTGACGTAACACCAAGAATGAGTACACAGAAAAATACCACATGCCTACTGTTAAGTATGGGGGACAAACGTTGATGCTGTGGGCCTGTTTCTCCTCTAAAGGACCTTGGAACATTGTAAGAACACATGGGATCATGAACTCTTTAAAGTATCAGGACATTTTAAATCATAATATGGTGGCCTCTCCTCGAAAGCTGAAGATGGGTCACCACTGGGTCTTTCTGCAAGAAAACGACCCTAAACGTGTGGCCAAATATACTCAAAAATGCTTCACAAGGATCAAAATCAAGCTCCTCTCATGGCCATCTCAGTCCCCAGACCTCAACCCAATAGAAAACCTGTGATCTGAAGAGGAGAGAGCGTAGAAGACCCAGGACTCTGGAGGATTTAGAGAAGTTGTACAAAGAGGAATTGTCAAAGATCCTTCTTTTTGTATTCTCTCATCTTGTGAATAGTTATAGGAGAAAATTAAGTGCTGTCTTGTTGGCAAATGGAGGTTGTACAAAATACCAATAATTGTGGCACACATTTAATTTAAAAGATTTATTTCTTAATGTGTGATTGTTTCCCACCAAATAAAGGCACTTGAATTAAAGCTTAGATTTTTCTCTTTTCTGCGTTGTCCTATATTATTTGTTTAAAGAATTTATTAGAAGCCAAATAATGCTTCTTAACCAGGGGTGCCAATAATAATGGAGGGCACTAACTGACAGCTAATGAAAACCCCAAATTCAGTATCTCACAAAATTATAATATCGTGAAAAGGTTC
This sequence comes from Hoplias malabaricus, assembly GCF_029633855.1. Classification (NCBI taxonomy): domain Eukaryota; kingdom Metazoa; phylum Chordata; class Actinopteri; order Characiformes; family Erythrinidae; genus Hoplias; species Hoplias malabaricus. The sequence goes on along the minus strand of NC_089818.1, from coordinate 21,598,884 downwards.
AATATTGAAGACACCTGGTGCCAGAGTGTAATCAGCGAATTAACTCAAAACACCTGCAAAGGCCTTTAAATGGAAGACTGCTGATTTGACAGTTGTCCAAAAGATGACCATTGACACCTTACACAAGCAGAGCAAGACACAAAAGGTCATTGTTAAAGAGGCTGGCTGTTCATAGAGCTGTGTCCAAGCACAATAATACAGAGGTGGAGGGAAGGAAAAGATGTGGTAGAAAAAAGTGTAAAAGCAAGAACCACCATGCACAGACATATTCAAGACATGGGTTTCAGCGTCGCATTCCTTGTGTCAAGCCACTCTTGAACAAGAGACAGCGTCAAACGCGTCTCATCTGAGCTAAGGACAAAAAGGACTGGAGTTAAATTAAATTTACTCTAAACTTAGACTTTCCAAAAACCTATTTTCAGAAGTGCTGATATTGTGAAAAAACACGTTCTATACATTTCTTGACAAGACTTTTGTGGTCAGAACTTTGTAAACACGGGTGTTGGCAACACCCCAGCTAGTAAAATTGTATCGGCCCACACTTGGGCCAAATCACGCATGCCGGAACAAAAACACTCGGGAAACTCTTGCCCCCCCGACAACCCACCCCTACCATCACCCTCCCTTCCCTCAGAAAAGGTCAGGATCAGGTTCATGGTGAAATTACTGCTTTATTAAATAACTTACACTCTTAGAAAAAAGGTACATTATTGGTCACTAAAGATACAAGCATTTAAAAGTCCAGTTTTGTTCATTAAAAGTATATTACATTCTCTTCTCCAGTGGGAGAGATACATGATTGTAACATTTCATTATAGAAATGTCATATAACAAAAGACAATGAAAGTCCTGGAGATGAAACAGGGTGTATGAAATCAACACATTTTAAAATCTACAATTATAATATAATAATGTTCCCTATTTAAATGTACAAATATGTACAACTGAGAGTACCACCACAATGACAACATATCTGACAATGTAATATTAGTAAGTGTGCTTTTCATAAAGCCTTGAAACAATGTAAACATAAAGCAATTGCAATGTATATAAACAGTACCTAAAATCAATGCATAGAAAATACATTTATAACTGACATTGAAATTTGAAATTGGCAGTGTCATGATTTCCTAAACCCAATTAACATTCAAATCCTGTTTTTCAAAGAAACAATTGGTTTTACACCCTAAGAACTGCCTTTTACATTCAGTCTTTTCGTTATTTATGTACTACGCTAAGGCTATATAACAAAACACTTTAAAAAATATATTTCACCAGTAGGTTTGGAAAAGTAAAAAAAAAAATAAAAAATGGCAGAAGTGTACTTTAAAACAGTGATTTTCCTCAAATATGTGGAAGTACACATTTGACATTTATTCATGGCATACATCAGTTCCATCAACAGTTTGCAAGCCTCTGCTGTGTTGTTACACTTTGTCAATACCTTACTGCTTTCAACAATGATGGAAATATCAGCCGTATCCTCATCTCTGGCAGCCTGGACAACAAGGATTTTCAGGATGTGCAGAGTAGTGAAAGAACGCTCAAGTGTAGTCACCTCAGTTGTACTCCTTGTTGAATTCCAGCTTTATAATTAAACAGAGATTATGTACATGTTCTTGTCTCTTCAATATTTTCTTTAAAAATATTTAACAAAAAAACTGTAAAATGCTTATGCATGCAAATTCATTAACTACAGAACTTCAAATGTATAAGATTATCAGGTTATAGTACAAACGGTTATACAAATGATTATGCTACAACTGATGCTAAAGATCTCATCTAAATAACTTAAAGGCTAAGCACCAGCTCTATGAAAGTTTCAAATAAATACTGTGGAATTTGAGTTCCTAACTATACGTATGGAACATGTTCCCTCGAGGACACCACCACAGTAAGAGTTTTTCTGAGAGTGTGGTGTTACATCTTGGTCGAGGACCAATTATTTATTTCCAAAAAATAAAGTAGAGAGAGAAAAAAAAAGAGAAACTCAGTTTTGAATAAATGAAAAAAAGTGTATTTACAAAGAAAATATGGATATTAAACAAAACCAAACAATCAAATCATAAAACAACAACAAACAAAACTTAAAGCCATATCTCCAGGGGTAAGCCACAGCCAAAATAATAAACATAACCCAACACTGACTCCAACCCCAACACTAACTTTGCTATTCAAACAAATAAACAAATAAATGACAATGAATATACCTGACTCCCTATCTATCAATGAACCAAGAGAAAATAGGCAAACTCAAAAGGCACTTACCCACTTCCGGCACAGGTGATCAAGAAAAGTAATAAACAGAACACAACAAACAAACACAAGGACTAATGTATGAAAACACACAGTCTCCAGATCTACAAGCTTCTCACACAAAGACAAAACAATCACCAAGCTTCACACCACATGGCAATCCACAATTAGAAAAAGGGGCGTGACCATCTTCAGCTTCCTGCTTCTTTATAGGCAGACACAGGAAACACCTTCTCAGCACCCAGTAATACCGGAGAGCTCCACAGCTCCACCTAAAGACAGGGAGGGATAGCAAGAACAAAAAGAATGATTCCAGGTAGGCTCTGGACCCACCACGACCCTGACTTGGATAAGCGGTTACAGATAATGAATGAATGAATGAATGAACACGCTCCAAAAACATTGTGATGGGGAACAAAAGACTGGTAAAGCTGTGTAATGCTAAAATAAATGAGGTTAAATGTCAATAGGTCAGAGATGTGACTGCACTGTAAGTTGATTGTACTTAAAGAGTTTGAAAGTGATTGCCTTAAAATATTTAAGTAATGAATACTGGAGAAAATTAATTGATTTGAGTAAAATTACAAATGAATTTGAAGTGAATATTTGAGTTGAATAAAGAAAAATCTGAATAGTTTATACTGAAATCTGCTGTATAATCAACAAAACTGGCAGGTTCATTCAGATACACATTACTTTCTCTTTAATTAAACTTATTTAAAAAGTTTTTTAAAAACAATGCCCTGTATATAACATTTTCAAAGATGAACTCAAAGTGCATTAAAAAAATGTTTTATTTAAAATTACATCACAAAAACAAAACAGTATTTTGAGTAAAATAACTGTAACCAAATCTAAAATGTGGTAAATATGTAAAATTGGCGAAAAAGAGAGGAGAAGAAAAAACAAACAACCAAAAAAAAACTGGCATTCACAAAAAAGACACATGACCACTCCCCACCCCCATAACATTACAATCTTTATGCATTCTGAGGCAACAGTTATGTAAAATGCACAACAGTGCTTTTAACATCCAGTTATTTCTCCTCAAATTACATTACATTCTCTTCTAAAGAATGAGAGGTGAATATTTGTGGGAATTACTGTGTAAAATAAAAGAACACAATGTAAATTCAGGAAGCATATGAAATCAACACAATTTAAATATCTACAATTATAATAAAATAACTTACAATTATGTTCCCGAACTAAAGGGAAGTGAACATATACCCTTGAGAGTACCATTACAGTGACAGCAAAAATTAGCACCATGTTGAGTTTACTGACAGTGTAGCAGCAGAACAGTCTAAAAGTGATACAAAATAAAACAAGCACTTTACGTGCACTTTTGCAATGTTCAGAAATGTTTTGTACACAACAAGAACATTCTTCAGCTTTTGAAACTTGGGTGTATCTCATGCTCTATATGTCAGACCAAACAAAGGGGAACCTTGCCTGAGGTAGGTTGGTAAGTTCATCCATTTCAAGACTGCCTTCTAGGATGATCCTGACACTTGAAGGGTTCAGTAGAGGTGATGCCTGGTTTTGGACCAATGGCCTGGAAATCTGCATCATCCAGATTCTATAGAGAGCGAGAGACAAACAACAGTGGTGAAAGTCAACTACAATTTATTTAAATATAGACAGAAAGACAGAGATCTACAGATATATAGTTAGCTGTAGAGGAACAGATAGATAGACAGGTGTAGCTAGACAGTCAGGTATAAAGAAACAGACAGATAAAGAAAAGATACTCACAGAGCTACTTATGAAGAACTTAGAGCCTTGAAGGGACTTCCAATGATGTATCTATAGCTGTTAGCTCAGGGTTCTGGAAGAGCGTGACATGCATGAGATAATTTGTGATTTATTTCTCCATGTTTTAAGAAATTTGTCTCTGACATTTTTTCCTTAAGTTATGGTCATATTTCAATATTTTTTTCACAAACAGTATAATGTACAAAGTATAAGTAATTTAATATTAATTTTTAATGTTCCTGATGCTACCAAGGACATGGCTCAATCCTTGTACTCTCTTCACACAGAGAAAAGGACAGTATTTGCATTTCCAATAACTTTATCTGTGAGGCTGGTAATGTCTGATATTAACTCTGAGGCCCAGAACATTTAACAAAGTAAAGGAAACTGTTAACCTCAGCCAAACCACTAGGACCAGCACAGATTAAGAATATAAAAGTTAGTTTGTCTAGTTAGAAAACTGTGTTTGGTTTACAATTGAACACAAACCACGTTTACACTTTGTAACGACTCTAAAATTCACACACTGTAATTAATTTTCTAACATAAGATAAGCATAAAATCTTTTTTTTTTTCAGTCACTTAGTTATGGAAAACATCTCACCAATTTCCAGAATGTGAAAAAGAGCTTGAGGGAAAAAAGACATCTTGTTTAACTCAGTCAACTGTAATTTGTAACTGTAATTAGCTCTTCTCTGAAGAAAAGAAGAAATGAAAACTATGTCCTAAAAAGGTATTTGCCCAAAGAAAAAAAAAGTAAAATGCAGAAAACACCAAATCTTATTCTGTAAAAATGAGAAAAAGACTTCTAAACTTGTACAGGGTCTTCCACTAAACAAACCAAGACTAGGCTTATTGGAACTGACCAATTGAAATCTGACAAATTGCTATAGAGTGTGCTCCCGGCTACAAATTGATATTTTAAGTTCGTTCAGATTAAAAATGTTAGTGCACTCAGTTATTCTCTCAAAATAGGAAGACATAATTAAAACATTTTAAGTAATGCAATAAAATATTTTTATATAGTGGTTACTCAAACTGTTTCCATAGAAACAAACTACACATTAGTAGTCTGGATTTAAAAAGAGAGTCTTGCTGGGCTTTTCCTCCACTGTAGTTTCCTGAAGCTGTTCCTTTCTTTCCACTCTGTGGTCCATCAGTGTCCCTGAGATTACACATTCACTTTTTATTTTTTATTACCATCCACCAAATATTATAAATATAATTTTATATAAATTCAATGATAACATGTATATATTTAAACATTACTTTCTCAGGACAATGTAAATTAGTCTCATCAGCAAACTACACACACACACACACACAGCAAAAATTTTAAAGATGTTTCTTTTTCCTCTGAAAATAAAAATAAAGAAATCTTTTCTGCAGAGAAATTGTTTAAAACGAAGAAATCACGTATTTTTCCAAACATCTGGAGGAACGGGTTTCACAGGAAAATGAGGCAAGGCTCTTATTATTGCTTCAGGGAGTGGTTTAATTTCTGATTGGTTCCTGTGCTGAGAGATGAAGGTGATAGTGATGAAGATGCAGGTATAAATACAGAAGCTTTACAGCAGTTTGAACTCACTCTCAGAACTACACTCCACTCACTCAGAGGTGTCACTTCTCCTGAAAGACTCTCCTCAGGACCATGGCGTCTCGCTTCTGTCTCCTGCTCGTTGTTGTCTTGTTCGCGATCGCAGAGTCTGCTCCAACAACTCCACAACTTTGAGGATGGTCAGAGTGGAAGAACGCTGACAACAGCGTGAATGAGATCTGCAGGAAGGTGAATGTTGTTCTTCTCTGTAATTTATTCTTCTGTAAGTGCTCCATCCTGCTCAGGGTCAAAATTAAAACCCACTGCTGTGTTCCAGTGTGTTATTCATTTCACTGACGGAAAACTGTTGATACCTTGTGTCTAATAACACTTCTTCTAAAGCTCATGAGAGTTTATAAACAGCTTACAGCACAATATCTGGTTGTTTATAAACTGTTGTAATTGCATGAAAAACTTTCTTAATGCACAGTTTATAAGCTGGATTAGGTCAAAACAATTCCACATAGACACCCCTCCAGCCCACGCTTGGCATTGAGAACAGTGACTTTAAGCTGAAGCTGTATCATCATCAGTACTATTATTATAGTGAAGGTGGTCTGTGGAGATATTATTCTGATTTACTGTTGTTTGTGCTGTAGTTGTAAAATGTTTTTTTTTTTTTTTTTTTTTTTTCAGCTACAGCCTGAAGTCCAAAAGCAGCTTGGAGAGGATTTTTCTCGTTTCGAGGTTCTGACGTATCAAACCCAAGTTGCTGGAGGAGTGAACTACAGAATCAAGGTACATTTAACTTTTTATACGTGACTATGGTTTGTCTGTTGGTAATAAATGTGTAATCCCCAGAAAAACATGAACAAGCTGAAAGGAGGTTCTAGATAAAGGTTCTAGTTAAGATTGTGCTGTTTGACTGGGAATAATCAAGTTATTTATAAGAGACACAAACCCAAACTGAACATGAACACAAACGCCCCCTTGTGGAAGCTTTACATTACACTGTAACCCAGACTGTAGTTACCCCAGCTGCTGCAGTACTCACTTTAGGGTGAATCCCATTCCCCATTCCCCCCTCCCCCTTGTTTCTGAGTGTCCTCTCTCCCCTCGGGGTTGAGTTACAGGGTGCAGTGGTTAAATCTTCCCCTACGACGACCCTTCAAGACCCTGATACATCATCAGAACAGAGCAGTGCTTCATTCCCAGGCGACTAGCGCCACTCTGTAGCAGCTCTGCACCAGTCTGCAGTGATATCAGAGGAGCTGCTGGACTTTAGTTACATTTAGGGCATCATTCTCCTTCAGAAGACTTCCACAATCAGATATTATCACTAAATGTATTGGGTGTCGCCTCAAAACCCAGTCTCTAGCAGGAACAGTGGGCTTTGGAGAACACACCAATGGCAGCAGTGACCATAAACGTTGTTTACTCGTTGTGTTTACTCGTTGAGTAAAGTCCATACAGTGGAAAAGTGCCATATGTGTTAGGGGCAAGTGGGGAATACTGCATTCACCCTAATTCTGAACATTATTAACAGTGGTGTTGAGAAACAAAGAGGCCAGAGTTCATTATGTTTAATTAAATAATGTAGTAAATGTTCAGTGTGTGTTTCCTGAGTCGAGATATGAATCAAGGAATAAAATGTGGGTCTCCTGAGAATAGCACACTCAATTAGCACAGACACAGAAACACAAAAATAAATGTAGAAATGTGGAAATATATAAAAATGAATAAATATAGAAATATATACATATATTTATAAATAATGGAAATTTACATTTATTCATATCCTTCTCATTTTATAAATATATTTATTAATTTCTTACAGCTATTATTTGGAAATTCATTTATTTTTCACTCGTTAATTTCTTTATTACACCATATATTTATTTATGTAATTTTTTTATTTTTTATTTGCAGTAATGACATATTTATTCCTCCACAGTAAACAGATGTAGAGTAAAACACTTCTCTAACACTGTACCATCCTTCTCCCTCTCTCTCCCTCTCTCTCCCTCTCTCTCATTCTCTTTCTCTCTCTCTCTCTCTCTCTCTCCCTCTCTCCCTCTCTCTCATTGACTCTCTCTCTCTCTCTCTCTCTCTCTCTCTCTCTCTCTCTCTCTCTTTCTCTCTCTCTCATTGACTCTCTCTCTCTCTCTCTCTCTCTCTCTCACTTCTCTCTCATTCTCTCTCTCATTGACTCTCTCTCTCTCTCTCTCAGGTTGATGTAGGAGTGAATAAGCTTGTCATTATAGAGGTGCATCACGATCTTAATCAGGTCGACACTCTGACGAAGGTTGAAGTGGTTTCCTCAAAGAATTCTGGAGTTATTCCTGTGAATTATGGGGTAGCGCGTCCGGCGTCCTAAACATTCTAAAATTAGCCCTGTGTGTGTAAAGTGTGTGTGTGTGTGTGTGTAAGTGAATTGTGTGTGTCCCTGATCAGATGAAGGTTGAGTTGATGTTGTAGAGATAGTGAACCCCTCCTCTACACAGAGTGTGTATTAAAGTTTCTGATGAAAAAGGCTGTGTTTTGTTAAATTTGTCAGTAATTCGGAGACATTAGTAGGTTTCTATGGACTTGAACATGGCAGTGTTTTGAAGGCTGAAAACAGGAGAACTCCACTGCCTTTTCTGAACACTGCTTCTGACTGTATCCACTTGTTGGTGCTAAGTTACAGTAGATTCAGCCCTGTCCTACAGCTGGGGGGGGTAGCCTGCTGTTCTTTTAATAATGTATTTGCAGTAAGCTCCAGTACTTCTCTTTACAAAGTGATGCATAAACCCCATTTCCAGAAAAGTTGGAGTGCTGTGCAAAATGTAAATTAATACAGAACGCAGTGGTGTTAATTATTAATCCTCTAATATAAACTAGTGCAGATTTCAGACGTTGAAACAAACATTTATTAATAGTTTTAGTTTCAGAGGCCTACTACACTACCTTTCTACATAAACACCCTGTTCCCTTATTGAGAATATAGTGATTCTGAATAATACAATGTAAAGGTGCTTGTGTTTAATGAAGATAAGAAGTTAAACACATCAGTTACAGTTTTTTCTCAGTCGCTTTGGAGCATTTCTCAAATCATCTTTTATATTTGTACAACTTCATGTGCATTTCTCAAAACATTTCGTACAAACAGCACCACGCCCTGGATCACTGTCAAATGCCTGTAACATGCTCAGAATCCTTAGATCACGTCCCAGAATGAAGTTTCTATGTCAATGAACATGTCAGTGTCATCAGAACAAGAGCTTGTGTGGTTGATTATTAACAGGACAGTCAACACGTTTAGCCACATTGTCAGTACATCAGTAACTCTGTAAGTCATTTCTGAATGTCTTTGATGGCAGTGAAAATGCACAGGCTGACAAGACCGTTTAGCACTAATTCATTCATTCATTGTCTGTAACCGCTTTTCCAGGTCAGGGTTGTGTAGCACAAATGATTACAGTTTTTCTCAATGAATTTGGCTAATTTCTCAGATCAGAATTGAAATTCTCAAAATTGTTCATTCAATCTTCACATCTCCTTGTCACCTGTGCACATCATAATAGCATTTCTCATTGTGTTTCTCATTTTGCAAATGCTTTTGTACATTCATGCAAATGGTCATGTTCAATTGTCGGCTGTGTTTATCAATTGCTTATGTCATGTTCATCAAAATGTGTTCTACTGATTGTCTGTTGAATTGTCTTACCCTCCAATACATTTAGGCTTTAGGTCATTGCCTTGGTCATTACCTGCAAAAGTGCTGAACATGTCATAATCTCTCAGGCATCATTTGTACCTTTCTATGAAACCTTTTTGGTAAATTTTGGTAATTTTTCCTAAACTGATTAAATTTTTCTCAGATGAAGCTTGGCTTTCAGTGAAGAAGGGGAATTTGTGAAGGTTTAGATCAAACAATGATCAAACAGCTCTCAACAAAAGGTCAGAGGTGCATCTCATGAACCTTCAATTGACAAATACATATAGACACCAAACACTGCTGTGTCTCAAAGACTCACAGTGGAAAGACAAGGCCGTGAACAGGGTGAACAGTTGAGAAGAGGGGTAAGGCTGGGTGGTGGAAGACTGAGGGGACAAGACAGAGGAAGAGGTAGGAGAGTCCATGCCCATAGGTCTGTCCCAGATGAAATGAGGGCAACAACTGTGGACCATGTTTTAAATCACAGTCTTATGATGGCTGAAGCTGGTCTCCGGGGGCAGCTGAATATTGGAAGAACAACTGTGTCTTCATTCGTTCAAACGTTTCGTAGAGAGAACAGGTGTGTAATTCAGAAAAGTGCACTCTGCTGTAATGCTGCACATTGACATCAATTCTGAAATGTTATTCAATCCTAATTTTAAAGAGATGTAGCTGTTTTGTTAATCACTGAACTAACATTTGATTGTTTTACCTTTATTCCTGATAACTGCTCTACGTCTGTTTGCCTGTTGGTAGTCAATTAACATCTGACACCTTCAAACTGATATTCCAGCCCAACCTGATTGGAATACATTACACAGTTCTCCATTCTTCATATCAGAAAAGTAATGGATATTACACTCTCAATCATTGTATCTACTTAAGGTTTCCACAGTACGTACTGAAATAGAAAAACAAGCTTTTAGTTAGGCTGCACCATCAAACTTATATTTGGTAAAGAAAGTATTTAAATTACATGACTTAGTGCCACTAATGTTTTAAAAAGCATTCTTCAGACATTGGAATTGAGCAAAATGGTTTGTAAATGTCTTAAATAGCTTATTAGAGATTTTGTGGTTTGTGGTGTTTGTGGAAACATTGTATGTGCTGCTGCCTGTCTTGGCCAGGACTCTCCTGTAAGAGAGATTCTTAATCTCAGTGAGATTCTTTCCTGGTTAAATGAAGGAAAATAAATGAAATTCTTCAGCATTTTTGATGTCACTCTACAAGTGATCAATTGGATTTAACCGTCTCAAAGCTCTTTAAATGACTGACGTGTTAAAAGGCGAGAGCTGCACTCTGATTGGCTGTAGAACAAGGCAGCCTCCCCCACACCCCTGCTGCATTTAAATGCCCTCAGTGGGGGAAATGTAACTAGTAAAAGACATCTAAGCTTTAAAACATGTTTATTGACTTGATTGTTGTTTGTGGAGCTTTTGACTGCGAAACAAAAACGTTTGAGTCTCTCTCGCAGTGTCTGGGTCTGTTAGGCGCTGAAAATATATGCGCTCTGCTGCGTGTTTGTCCCGCCTCATTGTATTGTCCGTTCTGTCACAGGTGCACATCACCATAACTCTGCCACTGATTGGTCTACAGATTTGATTGACATGTCGTTGGAAAGCTGAGCGCCTAAGCTACGCTGCAGTGACATGGGTCCATGGGGATCATATTTTGATTATATTTTGATAATGTGTACTCTTTTTTCGAGATTTTTTTTTCAGCCTGTACTCTTGACACAAACATGAGGATTACTCACAAATGGTTTGCTAGGTTAACTTTGTGTGTGAGCTGCTTGTGGGCTCTTCAGGCTTCGAGAAGCAGTGGTTTTGTCATCGATGAGGAAGTTTGGAATATCTTTAATTCCTTAGTCCTAAATTTTAGTCTATATCTTCATGATCCTGAGAGTCTGACCGTTCAATTGATGTATGATATGTACACATTACTCAAATATGGCGCCGTGAGAAATCTGAAAATTTGTACTTTAACTAATATTTTTTCATATCAATTTCCAGAAACAGCAAAAATATGTATTTATTGAGTGAGATTATATATAAAATGATTAAATCAATGAAAATCAGTGACTTTAATCATTGACTGTTGACTTTGGACCTGTAGTACTTACTGACGCTTATAACAATAAGTCATTTTTTTTACAGGCACGGCCGACCAATGAGCATAATAAAAGGCTAAATAACGCTGGGTTTCTAGGTTACAACTATCCACTCAGTCGTTTATGAGAGCAGATTATTGAGTGTATGTTAGAAAGAGCAGCCAGTAACAAATAGTGAGAGCAGAAGAAGAGAAAATAATTCATACCATTTTCTCTGATGAGACAGCATGCAGCTACATGTTGGAGGCTTTTACTCAATGATGTCTGTCTGTAAGATGGCAAAATGCACGCAAGGGGCGCTCTGACAGCCAGAATGACAGAGCTGCCCACAGCATTACCTGTCTGCATTGTGTAAATATCTGCCTTTTGCGCTAGTATATATATATTTATATATATATTTATAAAAAAATCCCAAAAATAGGCCGATATATCGGTTTATCACTAGTATTAATATTACTAGTACTAAATTGTAAAATGTGGCTATTTGTGTCTGTTATTTTTGCAAGAGATACTGGTTGTTGTTTCTTTCTTACAGAACACTGTAAGGGTGGATGGTTGTTGGAGGTTCCAATGTACTACAGGGATCCAAAAATTCAAAAGAAGGCAATAAAACAAAAGGACTTTGAAACAGAACTGTGAAAACTTGATCAGCTGCAGCACGCCCACCCTCAGCACACTCACCTCAGACATCGCCGAGCCCATGGCCATGCTGTCCTGCATCAAGTCCGAGCTGGACCTGGATTCCATCCACATGGTGGACCTCTCAGAAATCCAGCTACTGAGCACGGCTGAGCTGGGCTCTGAGCAGATCAAGATGGAGATCCGCGGCCTGGACTACATCAAGTCTGAGCGGCACAGTGACCTGCGCTCCTTCAATGCCGTGAAGCTGGACTCCTTCAAGTCTCATTCCGAACCCAGCCTCGTCTTCGACTACATCACCCATGTGCACGGAGTACATCAAATCAGAGCAGCACGCCGACGTTCAGTTTTACTAGACCAGGAAGCTGGTGTCCCTCAAACCAGAGTATGAACCCAACCTCATGTCCAGCCACCTAAAGTCGGAGATGAATGGTCTAGAGTCCATGCACATGGCGGAACTGCGCACCAAGCAAGTAGGAATCCCATCATGAAATTTACAGTTATACGTCTTATGCAGCACAGCATGTCCCTACATCTCAGCTTTGGGATGTGGTAGAGCAAGAGTTACCACACCACTGTCTTCGTCAGGACCTCCCTGACACACTGTGTGGTTTTGAAGAAGATCTGAGGAGGTCAAAAAAAGACTAAGTACACCTTTGTGTATTTTTAGACTACATTTTTGACCGTCTCAGATATCTTCCAAACTCACTATGTTGATTGATCAGGTCCTGACTTACACAGGGGTGTGATTATTTTCAGCCTATCTCATTCCAAAGCTGAGATATGAGGACTAACGTAACTGGGATTTTCCCTCAATAGGTTTATTGGTGTTGAATATATTAGAATTAAATTCATGAGCTTGTTATACATCCAATAAAACAAAATACAGATGCAATGTGGGATATAATGGACTGACTAGGCTTTTATGATGGCACCCTTCTACTCATGTGTTTACCTAGCTTCACTGGAAGTAGGAGTCCCATCATGAAATTTACAGTTATACATCTTATGCAGCACAGCATGTCCCTACATCTCAGCTTTGGGATGTGGTAGAGCAAAAGTTACCACACCACTGTCTTCGTCCGGACCTCCCTGATACACGGTGTGCGATTGAAGAAGATATGAGGAGGTCACATTTTTCACCCAAAAAAACATTAAGGGGTACCCCGTTGTGTTCTTTTAGACTACATTTTTGACCGTCTCAGATTTCTTCCAAACTCAAAATGTTCATTAAACAGGTCCTGACTTACACAGGGGTGTGATTATTTTCAGCCTATCTCATCTCAAAGCTGAGAAATGAGGACTAACGTAACTGGGATTTTCTCTCAATAGGTTTATTGGTGTTGAATATATTGGAATTAAATTTATGAGCTTGTTATACATCCAATAAAACAAAATACAGATGCAATGTAGGATATAATGGACTGACTATCTTTTCTGATGGCACCCTTCTACTCATGTGTTTACCTAGCTTCACTGGAAGTAGGAATCCCATCATGAAATTTACAGTTATACATCTTATGCAGCACAGCATGTCCCTACATCTCAGCTTTGGGATGTGGTAGAGCAAAAGTTACCACACCACTGTCTTCGTCCGGACCTCCCTGATACACGGTGTGCGATTGAAGAAGATATGAGGAGGTCACATTTTTCACCCAAAAAAACATTAAGGGGTACCCCTTTGTGTTCTTTTAGACTACATTTTTGACCGTCTCAGATTTCTTCCAAACTCACAATGTTTATTAAACAGGTCCTGACTTACACAGGGGTGTGATTATTTTCAGCCTATCTCATCCCAAAGCTGAGATATGAGGACTAACGTAACTGGGATTTTCTCTCAATAGGTTCATTGGTGTTGAATATATTGGAATTAAATTTATGAGCTTGTTATACATCCAATAAAGCAAAATACAGATGCAATGTAGGATATAACGGACTGACTAGGCTTTTCTGATCGCACCCTTCTACTCATGTGTTTACCTAGCTTCACTGGAAGTAGGAATCCCATCATGAAATTTATAGTTATACATCTTATGCAGCACAACATGTCCCTATATCTCAGCTCTGGGATGTGGAGAGTAAAAATTACCACACCACTGTCTTCATCAGGACCTCCCTGACACACGGTGTGGGTTTGAAGAAGATCTGAGGAGGTCACATTTTTCCAAATCCGAGCTTTTGATGGCCTTCCCATTGGAGGAGATTCTATCTCACAAGAGACAGTTCCTGTTTGGTTCCAAACAAGTTTCCTGCATCATGAGTGGCTTTCGTTTCTGGTATTACCCAAGGCGGATTTTCAGATTATTCTAGGATTACCATGGTTAGAAACTCATAACCCAGTTATCTCTTGAAGTCAACGCGAAATCACGTCCTGGTCCACCTTCTGTCAAACCAATTGTTTATCCCTTAATCACATTTCTATCCATTCCACTTCTGTGGAAAGCCCAGATTCAACTATATCAGTACAAATTCCTTCCGTATATTCCCAATACTCAGAAGTGTTCAGTAAAACCAAAGCTACAAATTTACCTCCACATAGGCCATATGACTGTGCTATAGAACTCGTAGGAGGTGCTACCACCAAATCACGTATTTATCCTTTAAATTTGGAAGAGGAGAGAGTCATGGAGGAATATGTTGAAGAAGCTTTAACACAAGGGTTTATACGACCATCAAAGTCTCCGATAGCATCAGGGTTCTTCTTTGTCAAGAAAAAAGATGGTGGATTAAGGCCTTGTATAGACTATCGTGCCCTGAACGATATAACTAAAAAAATTGCATACCCCCTACCCCTTATTCCGGTCGCATTAGAGCAACTTAGAGGTGCTACAAATTTCTCCAAGTTAGACCTTCGTAGTGCTTACAACCTTTTAATTAAGGAAGGTGATGAATGGAAAACTGCTTTTAGTACTACCAAAGGTCACTATGAGTATTTGATGATGAGCTATGGGCTGGCAAACGCTCCATCAGTGTTCCAGGAGTTTATTAATGACATTTTCAGAGATATGTTGGGAAAATTTGTAATCGCATATATTGATGACATCTTGATTTACTCCCCAGATGTCAAAACACACATAATACAAGTCAGTCAGGTGCTTCAGCGTTTAAAGGATAATAACCTTTATGTTAAGGGAGAAAAATGTGAATTCCACCAGCAAACCATTTCGTTTTTAGGATATGTCATCAGTGTGTCTGGTATAGTCATGAACGACCGGAAAGTTGAGGCGGTTGTGAACTGGCCAGTCCCGAATAATGTTAAGGATCTTCAACGCTTTTTAGGATTTGCAAATTTTTACAGACGATTTATTAGGAACTTGAGTTCTATTGCAGCCCCACTTACTGCTTTACTGAAGGGTAGTCCCCATCGGTTGTGTTGGTCTCCTCAGGCACAAGGTGCTTTTGACCGTCTCAAGACTGCTTTCACTACTGCTCCCATATTAAAACATCCAGATCCCGAACTTCCCTTCGTTGTTGAGGTCGACGCATCGGAGACGGGTGTAGGGGCAGTACTATCTCAACGTAGTAGAGAACTTCCTAAGTTACACCCTATTGCTTTTTTTTCACACAAATTATCACCTGCAGAACAAAACTATGGCATCGGAGATAGAGAACTTCTAGCGGTAAAATTATCTCTGGAGGAATGGAGGCACTGGCTAGAGGGTTCTCTACATCCTTTCACAGTTCTAACAGACCACAAGAATCTAGAATATCTCCGTACTGCAAAACGAATGAATTCTCGGCAAGCCAGGTGGTCACTGTTTTTCTCTCGGTTTCGGTTCTCCATCACGTTTCGTCCAGGTAGTCGTAATCTTAAGGCTGATGCGCTCTCTCGTATAAATCAGAATGAATTAAGGGAGAATGGTGAAAAATCCACTGATTTTATACTACCTCCTTCCGTTTCAGTGTCTGCCATCAGATGGGAATTAGATGAACATATTGCACAAGAAAATAGGTCTAAAGGGGTGCCTGAAGTTTGTCCTGAAGGTAAAACGTATGTACCACCTGAATTTAGAAATAGGTTGATTACCTGGGCCCATTCGTCCCTGTCATCTGGTCACCCCGGAGAGAGACGCACTACACAGCTTATTCTAGCACATTATTGGTGGGGGACATTAAGAGCTGATGTGCATGAGTTTGTTGCATCTTGTTCAGTTTGTGCCCAGTCTAAGACACCAAAAACTCTTCCGGCAGGTAAATTAATGCCTCTACCGGGTCCAGAACGTCCCTGGTCACACTTAGCACTAGATTTTGTCACGGACTTACCTCTATCTGAAGGAAGTACTACAGTACTCACGGTAATTGATCGGTTCTCTAGGGGGGTTAAGTTCATACCGTTTCCCTCATTACCCACGGCCCTGGATACAGCTAAGGCTATTTATACACATTTTTCTTCATTATGGAATTCCCGAAGATATTTTATCTGATCGAGGTCCTCAGTTTACTTCACATGTCTGGAAAGCCTTCTTTGAACATCTCACCTCTGGATATCACCCCCAGAGCAATGGTCAGTGTGAGCAGGTCAATCAAGAACTGGGAAAATTCTTACATATGTATTGCCATGAGAATCCACAAGACTGGTCCCAGTACTTGGTGTGGGCTGAAATAGCCCAAAAATCCTTGGTGAACTCGACTACAGGCCTCACCCCCTTTCAGTGTATTTTAGGTTATCAACCCCTGTTGGCACCCTGGACTGCAGCAACATCAGGAATTCCATCAGTGGACTCGTGGATGAGACGCAGTGTGGGAAGAAACTAATCAACACATCTCAGAGGCCCTTTCCCGATATAAGGAACAGGCTGATAAGAACAGATCGAGTTCTCCGTCATTCCAGATTGGGGAAAGGGTGTGGTTGGCTACTAAGGATATCAGGTTTGAGGGGAGGTGCAGGAAGCTCCTGCCCAAGTACATTGGTCCTTTTC
The DNA here is from genome assembly GCF_029633855.1 of Hoplias malabaricus. NCBI lineage: Eukaryota > Metazoa > Chordata > Actinopteri > Characiformes > Erythrinidae > Hoplias > Hoplias malabaricus. The sequence goes on along the minus strand of NC_089818.1, from coordinate 21,581,965 downwards.
GTGTTTCTGGTAAAACTAATGAAGTTACCTATAAGTTGGAGTTACCAGCACAATGTCGTATTTCTAATTCCTTTCATGTGTCTCTCCTCAAACCTATGGTTCCAGGTCCTTTGAATGGGTTGCTGCCCGATGACGTTCCACCCACGGCTGTGGACTTTGGGGACTCTTCTACATATGCCGTGCGCGGTCCAGAGGAGCGTTCGTGGGTACCTGCAAAGGACGTCTACGACCCGGGTCTTGTGTTGGCATTTCACTCTCGCTATCCTGAGAAGCCAGCTCCCCGTCCCAGAGGTCGCCCTAGAAGATCAGTCTCCAATCCCGCTCCGTCCCTTTCTACGTCTCGATCCAGAAATCCACGTCAATCTCAGCCCTCCGCATGTGCAGTCGTCCCTAGCTCCGTTCTAGCTCCGTTCCGCCGGGTGGTGGTCGTCATGGCCGTCCTCGTTCCATGCCTCCTCTGGTTGCTTTGGGGGGGGGGGGGGTGGGGGGGGGGTGTTGGTACTGTCACGCCTACATCCCAGGACTCCAATTCCCAGAATGCACCAGTGAGTCACATGACTACCCACCGATCTCCCTTGCCTGAATTCTAATTACACACACCTGTTTGTTTCCCTATTTATACTCCTATCACTGAACTGTTCTCTGCCAAGTATTGCAGTGGTTTATCCCAGCTTACAACGCATTCTCTTGTTATCAGTCTGACGATTTCTTGTTGCCTACTTCCTGCCTGTTTTCCCGGTTTACATCTGCTGCCTTGTTCTTTTTGGTACTGTCTGTATTCTTCAGTTTTTGAACTCTGCCTGATTTTCGACTACGGTTTTCGCTTATCCTCTGAGGTACTGTTTGCTCCCTGTTTTGAACCTTGCTTGCCTTGTGATTACTCTTTTGGATAAAGTCATTAAAAAACTGTTTACCGTGTTCCGCGATTGTCAGCTTTCTGTTCTGTCCTGACACCTAAATGTAGAACAAAGAACCTCCCCCAACATCAAGAACACAATACTGTATACACTAATGATTTCAAGGTGGTGTAGCCCCTCTAACAAGTAAACAGCTCAAAGAAACAAACAGCACTCAAATTTGTGAAAAATTGTTTATTACTGTATTGTGAATACAGATGAAGGAAATTAATCTTTGCAGACACGTTTAAAGTTGCAAATACATTCTTATTTACAGAAACAGTGTCTTACGGGTTCTTAAGGATCCTGTGAAAGAGGTGTCCCATTCTGCGCTCTGTTCTCTCTCTCTCTCTCTCTCTCTCTCTCTTCCGACTCTTAGCTAGCACACAGATATATATAATTCTTTACCCTTCCAAATATAGTGAATATGAAGTTTGGTTTACATTTGCACATTCAAGGGACTGAGAGAGAATAAACGATTTATAGTTTCCTGTCCTTACTGGCAGCTTATCCTAAACATTTCCCTCTTTGGAGCACAGATACAGAACATATGTATAAACTCAGAACTCAACTCAACTCAAATTTATTTATAGAGCACTTTAAAAAACACCAACAGCTGAAACAAAGTGCTGTACAAAAGATGTTTATAAAACAAAATAAAATAAAATAACCAATAAGGAAAAATAAATAAATAAAAACAAAACTAATAACTCATGCTGGGTTGAAAGCCAAGGAATAAAAATAGGTTTTAAGATAAGTTTTAAAAATCGAAAGTGAAGAAGCCTGCCTAATCTGCAATGGTAGGCTATTCCACAGTTTTGGTGCAGCAATTGAAAAGGCTCAATCTCCTTTGAGCTTACGTTTCGACCTCGGCACCTCCAGGAGCAGCTGATCAGCTGACCTGAGTCACCGAGCAGAGACGTGGGGATGTAGCAGCTCAGTGAGGTAAGGTGGGGTGAGTCCATTTAAAGATTTAAAAACAAATAAGAGAATCTTAAAATGTACTCTAAAATGCCCAGGCAACCAGTGGAGAGAGGCTAGAATGGGAGCTATATGTTCCCTCTTACACGAACCCATTAAAAGTCGGGCAGCAGCATTTTGTACCAATTGGAGATGTCTGAGGGAGGACTGGCTGACTCCAAAATACAGTGCATTGCAGTAATCCAGCCGGGATGTGATGAAGGCATGGATTACTCTTTGAAAGTGCTCATGTGTGAGAAATGGCTTCACCTTTGCCAAATTTTTGGAATTCCACAGATGTTCAGTAGCAGTCAGGTTAGGAAAGTGCATTTGCCTACATGTCAAATTTTAATCTGATATGCCTCTGCCTCTTATGTAAGTCTGTTTAGGGTTATTCAACCTCCATTGGGAGGCATGCACGGGGCATCCTTATCAGATGCCCAAACCACCTCAACTGGCTCATCTCAACACAAAGGTGGAGCAACTTTACTCCAAGCTCCTCCCTAATCACTGAGTTCCTCCCCAATCACGAAGATTTATACCCAGCAACCCGTCTGTGACCTTGTTCTTTTGGATATTACTCAGCTTACAATCATGGGTGAGAGTGGGGACATAGACTTATCTGTAAATTCAGAGCTTTGTTTGATGTCTCAGCTTCCTGTTCACTATGACAGTTTGGTACAATGACCACATTACTGCAGACTTTTCACCTAACCTGTGGTCAATCACAATCCCTTTTCTCTTCACTTGTGAACAAATCACATAGATACCTGAACTCCTTCTCTTGGAGTAGTTTCTCACCCCTACCTGAAGGCAGCATGCCATCTTGTTTCCCGGAGACAACTATGGATTCATACTTCAAAGAGCTGATCTGCGTAGCAAAACACTTAACACCCGGGTACAAACCACTCACGTGTACACTGGAAGCATTCATATGAGGAAGCCAAATGGTCAACCCCCTCCACAAATAGCAGAGATGCCATCTCCACCAAAACTCTCCTGTCTTTGACTGTGCCTCTGCAAGAATATCAGGAATAGGACTGGGGACAAAGAGCTGCCCAGACAGTGTCCAATGACCACACTGAACAAGCTGGACTTGCTGCTAAGAGCGTACAGAGCCGATCCATGATTCCACAGCAAGGCCAAAATCTGCATTGTTCCACCAATATTTTTATTTATTTATTTATTTGTATCATCAGTATTTTTTTTACCTTTAAATTTTTACAACTTGTTTAAGATTTTTTTTTTACTCAAGGAGCAATAGAAGTGTTAAACCACTTATGTATTTTTTTTGTTTGTTTCTGTCTTTCTTTGTTTAATGGCCAAAACATCTACATTCCTCAGCTCCTCAGGATAATCTTCTTGATCACTCACTTCCTTGTAAAACATATTCTTTCTAATAATAATGACAAAATAATTTTAAAAATAAATTTTTTACCACTTTTAATGTTTAGCCTTAGCCTGCAGAATTGTTATTTATCATTAATAATTACATGAATAAAGTTTACTGTAAAAACAAGGCCAGATGACTTTGGACAAAAATCTGACTGGTTGAGCCACATTCAAATACATGATGTACATACACCTCACCACATCTGAATACCATATTCATGCTCCATTGTTTTAAACTCAGTCTGTTTTATTATACCCTCTCCAAAACAGAGACATTGCTAGAGATTTAGAAGGTTTAATGCTAAAAACAGAACCATAGACAAGCACTTCCTGCAACTTCTGCAGCACAAGTCCCTTCAAAAAGAGGACAAAATTCATGCATTTCTACTCAACTCATAACCTTAAACACAAAAACGTATTTTGTTTAATTAAGTGGCTACTCCACTTTACTATAGGTAAATATTTGCCCTCATTTTACCAAGCAATAGTACACAATGCTAACAGAATACATTGTGTGGTAGAAGAACATTTTATTGTGAATTATTTGAAAAAAAAAAAACATTTATGAATTAAGCATTGTTATTTTTTTGTTTATCTTTTATGTTGGCCACCATTTTCTAAGCAATATATCATTCTAGACCTTGAGTGACCTGAGATTTTATCATTGGGAAGGACGTTTTAGCCATTCCCTGTGATAAAATTGTACTGGGTGTCTTATCAGCATATGCATTATGATACATATTATTTACTCATCCTTATAAGATGAAATATGTATTCATAATGCATTACAAACACATTATTAATGCATTATATGATATACATGTTATATTATGAGTGCTATAAATCTGTAAAATTATTAATTACAATCTGCGAAGTGCTCCCTTTGCATGCATGCCTCCCTCTGTCCATTGTATTGGGGTTTTGTGTCTTTGGTGTGTGTTATGTGATGTGGGTGGGGGATGATTTGTGTGTGTGCGCGGTGTGTGTGTGTGTGTGTTTGTGGAGGTGTGTACCAGGTGTGTGATTATTGCCAGGGGCAGAGCAGTATCCACTGTGTTGGAGACGTGTGGTGGTGTATGAGACTCAGGCGTTCATCATCACACCAAGACCAAATACTGCCTTGTTCCCTTCTTACCTATTGCCTTATTAGTGCAATAAATTACATTTAATGGCAGAATTGCCTTGTCTCAATACTCTTCTCTTTGTTTATGATGAGCCTTATCTACCACTACACAAGTCCCCCAAATTGTCACACACACACACACCCTCAAACACACAAAACAACAACCCCTAAATCTATAAACATTGGAGGCTGTGCTGCTACAGTACATACAGTTTTCTCATAAAAGGAAATAGAAAAAATAAAATGAGACAGGAAGATGGTTTGGGGTTTTTTCCACTCAAGAGATTTTATCCTTACATCTTAGCAAATACTTTCAGTTAACAACCACAGATTTACTTCAACACGCTGGCTGTAAGTCAGAAATATGGCAGTCTCTACGTATGTGATTTTTCTGCTGCTTTTCATCAAAATTAATGGCCAGACAGGTAAACAACTTCCAAACTTCATTTGCATTTTACATTTAAGGATTTTAGCAGACAGTTGTGTAGACTGACATTAAACTTTTACATGTGTAAAGGTAAGCAAATGTATTGTTAGGATTCTTACCTAAGGACTGTTACTGGTCTGTTGTGTGCTTCCCTGAGCAGTGAATTAAAAAAAGAATATGTTTGAAGAAAAATAATCATTGTTGTTTGTATGTTGCCAAAATTTAACTTCTCTATAAGTTTTTATTCACTATTTGAATTACCACAAAATCTCATTTGTAACATAAGCGATCTCCTAAATTTGGAGGCTTTTCCAAAATAAGTAATCCGATACAGCAAAATAAATGCCCACCTATGGAGCAGAGCAATGCACATCTCGATTTGTGCTTTTCAACAAAATAAAAAATATGTAACATATTTTAATTGTCGCTGTAAAGGAGACAGAACTAGAAGGCATTTTAAATCAGTTCAGATAAAATTCCTTGAAGTCCAGTTTTGCAGATAACAGTTTTTCAAGACGACATGACGGAAGGTTGGATTCCTTCTTAATGAGAGAGTGTGGAGGAAGATCCACTAATGGTTTAGATGAATGAATTAGAATTTGTAACATAATATATTCCTCATGTCCTAACAGAAGTCACATCCAGAGATGTTTCAATATTTTCATTTGCTTGTTATCTGTATTTATTGTTTAACAAATTTGACAAATTTCATTTCTGGTAAATTCTAATTTCTGGCTAAATGTGTTACGCTTTGTAACTGACAAACAGTGCAATTGCTGAACTAATAATGGATATATATATATATATATATATTATGGCAAGCCAAACAGGAAATATTTAATGAATTTTGATATATATAGAATGAACTTTGATATATATATAATGAATGCTGATATATATAGAATGAAAATTGATATATATAGAATGAACGCTGATATATATATAGAATGAACGCTGATATATATATAGAATGAACGCTGATATATATATAGAATGAACTTTGATATATATATAGAATGAACGCTGATATATATAGAATGAAAGTTGATATATATAGAATGAACGCTGATATATATAGAATGAACATTGATATATATAGAATGAAAGTTGATATATATAGAATGAACGCTGATATATATAGAATGAACATTGATATATATAGAATGAAAGTTGATATATATAGAATGAACGCTGATATATATAGAATGAACGCTGATATATATAGAATAAGCGCTGATATATATAGAATGAGCGTTGATATATATAGAATGAACGTTGATATATATAGAATGAACCCTGATATATATAGAATGAATGCTGATATATATAGAATGAACGCTGATATATATAGAATGAACATTGATATATATAGAATGAACGCTGATATATATAGAATGAACGCTGATATATATAGAATGAATGCTGATATATATAGAATGAACGCTGATATATATAGAATGAACATTGATATATATAGAATGAACGCTGATATATATAGAATGAACCCTGATATATATAGAATGAACGCTGATATATATAGAATGAGCGTTGATATATATAGAATGAACATTGATATATATAGAATGAACCCTGATATATATAGAATGAATGCTGATATATATAGAATGAACGCTGATATATATAGAATGGACGCTGATATATATAGAATGAACGCTGATATATATAGAATGAATGCTGATATATATAGAATGAACCCTGATATATATAGAATGTACCCTGATATATATAGAATGAACGCTGATATATATAGAATGAACGTTGATATATATAGAATGAATGCTGATATATATAGAATGAACCCTGATATATATAGAATGAACCCTGATATATATAGAATGAACTTTGATATATATAGAATGAACGCTGATATATATATAGAATGAACATTGATATATATAGAATGAAAGTTGATATATATAGAATGAACGCTGATATATATAGAATGAACGCTGATATATATAGAATGAGCGTTGATATATATAGAATGAACCCTGATATATATAGAATGAACGCTGATATATATAGAATGAGCGTTGATATATATAGAATGAACGTTGATATATATAGAATGAATGCTGATATATATAGAATGAATGTTGATATATATAGAATGAACGTTGATATATATAGAATGAATGCTGATATATATAGAATGAATGCTGATATATATAGAATGAACCCTGATATATATAGAATGAACTTTGATATATATAGAATGAACGCTGATATATATAGAATGAATGCTGATATATATAGAATGAAAGCTGATATATATAGAATGAACGTTGATATATATAGAATGAATGCTGATATATATAGAATGAATGCTGATATATATAGAATGAACGCTGATATATATATAGAATGAACGCTGATATATATATAGAATGAACTTTGATATATATATAGAATGAACGCTGATATATATAGAATGAAAGTTGATATATATAGAATGAACGCTGATATATATAGAATGAACATTGATATATATAGAATGAACGCTGATATATATAGAATGAATGCTGATATATATAGAATGAACGCTGATATATATAGAATGAACATTGATATATATAGAATGAACGCTGATATATATAGAATGAACCCTGATATATATAGAATGAACGCTGATATATATAGAATGAGCGTTGATATATATAGAATGAACATTGATATATATAGAATGAACCCTGATATATATAGAATGAATGCTGATATATATAGAATGAACGCTGATATATATAGAATGGACGCTGATATATATAGAATGAACGCTGATATATATAGAATGAATGCTGATATATATAGAATGAACCCTGATATATATAGAATGTACCCTGATATATATAGAATGAACGCTGATATATATAGAATGAACGTTGATATATATAGAATGAATGCTGATATATATAGAATGAACCCTGATATATATAGAATGAACCCTGATATATATAGAATGAACTTTGATATATATAGAATGAACGCTGATATATATATAGAATGAACATTGATATATATAGAATGAAAGTTGATATATATAGAATGAACGCTGATATATATAGAATGAACGCTGATATATATAGAATGAGCGTTGATATATATAGAATGAACCCTGATATATATAGAATGAACGCTGATATATATAGAATGAGCGTTGATATATATAGAATGAACGTTGATATATATAGAATGAATGCTGATATATATAGAATGAATGTTGATATATATAGAATGAACGTTGATATATATAGAATGAATGCTGATATATATAGAATGAATGCTGATATATATAGAATGAACCCTGATATATATAGAATGAACTTTGATATATATAGAATGAACGCTGATATATATAGAATGAACTTTGATATATATAGAATGAAAGCTGATATATATAGAATGAACGTTGATATATATAGAATGAATGCTGATATATATAGAATGAATGCTGATATATATAGAATGAACGCTGATATATATAGAATGAACGCTGATATATATATAGAATGAACTTTGATATATATATAGAATGAACGCTGATATATATAGAATGAAAGTTGATATATATAGAATGAACGCTGATATATATAGAATGAACATTGATATATATAGAATGAAAGTTGATATATATAGAATGAACGCTGATATATATAGAATGAACATTGATATATATAGAATGAAAGTTGATATATATAGAATGAACGCTGATATATATAGAATGAACGCTGATATATATAGAATAAGCGCTGATATATATAGAATGAGCGTTGATATATATAGAATGAACGTTGATATATATAGAATGAACCCTGATATATATAGAATGAATGCTGATATATATAGAATGAACGCTGATATATATAGAATGAACGCTGATATATATAGAATGAACGCTGATATATATAGAATGAATGCTGATATATATAGAATGAACGCTGATATATATAGAATGAACATTGATATATATAGAATGAACGCTGATATATATAGAATGAACCCTGATATATATAGAATGAACGCTGATATATATAGAATGAGCGTTGATATATATAGAATGAACATTGATATATATAGAATGAACCCTGATATATATAGAATGAATGCTGATATATATAGAATGAACGCTGATATATATAGAATGGACGCTGATATATATAGAATGAACGCTGATATATATAGAATGAATGCTGATATATATAGAATGAACCCTGATATATATAGAATGTACCCTGATATATATAGAATGAACGCTGATATATATAGAATGAACGTTGATATATATAGAATGAATGCTGATATATATAGAATGAATGCTGATATATATAGAATGAACCCTGATATATATAGAATGAACTTTGATATATATAGAATGAACGCTGATATATATAGAATGAACTTTGATATATATAGAATGAAAGCTGATATATATAGAATGAACGTTGATATATATAGAATGAATGCTGATATATATAGAATGAATGCTGATATATATAGAATGAACCCTGATATATATAGAATGAACGCTGATATATATAGAATGAACTTTGATATATATAGAATGAAAGCTGATATATATAGAATGAAAGCTGATATATATAGAATGAACATTGATATATATAGAATGAACGCTGATATATATAGAATGAACCCTGATATATATAGAATGAACGCTGATATATATAGAATGAGCGTTGATATATATAGAATGAACATTGATATATATAGAATGAACCCTGATATATATAGAATGAATGCTGATATATATAGAATGAACGCTGATATATATAGAATGGACGCTGATATATATAGAATGAACGCTGATATATATAGAATGAATGCTGATATATATAGAATGTACCCTGATATATATAGAATGAACGCTGATATATATAGAATGAACGTTGATATATATAGAATGAATGCTGATATATATAGAATGAACCCTGATATATATAGAATGAACCCTGATATATATAGAATGAACTTTGATATATATAGAATGAACGCTGATATATATATAGAATGAACATTGATATATATAGAATGAAAGTTGATATATATAGAATGAACGCTGATATATATAGAATGAACGCTGATATATATAGAATGAGCGTTGATATATATAGAATGAACCCTGATATATATAGAATGAACGCTGATATATATAGAATGAGCGTTGATATATATAGAATGAACGTTGATATATATAGAATGAATGCTGATATATATAGAATGAATGTTGATATATATAGAATGAACGTTGATATATATAGAATGAATGCTGATATATATAGAATGAATGCTGATATATATAGAATGAACCCTGATATATATAGAATGAACTTTGATATATATAGAATGAACGCTGATATATATAGAATAAACTTTGATATATATAGAATGAAAGCTGATATATATAGAATGAACGTTGATATATATAGAATGAATGCTGATATATATAGAATGAACCCTGATATATATAGAATGAACTTTGATATATATAGAATGAACGCTGATATATATAGAATGAACTTTGATATATATAGAATGAAAGCTGATATATATAGAATGAAAGCTGATATATATAGAATGAATGCTGATATATATAGAATGAACCCTGATATATATAGAATGAACTTTGATATATATAGAATGAACGCTGATATATATAGAATGAAAGCTGATATATATAGAATGAACGTTGATATATATAGAATGAACCCTGATATATATAGAATGAACGTTGATATATATAGAATGAACCCTGATATATATAGAATGAACGCTGATATATATAGAATGAAAGCTGATATATATAGAATGAACGTTGATATATATAGAATGAACCCTGATATATATAGAATGAACTTTGATATATATAGAATGAACGCTGATATATATAGAATGAACGTTGATATATATAGAATGAACGTTGATATATATAGAATGAACGTTGATATATATAGAATGAATGCTGATATATATAGAATGAACGCTGATATATATAGAATGAACCCTGATATATATAGAATGAACGTTGATATATATAGAATGAATGCTGATATATATAGAATGAATGCTGATATATATAGAATGAACGTTGATATATATAGAATGAATGCTGATATATATAGAATGAACGCTGATATATATAGAATGAACGTTGATATATATAGAATGAACTTTGATATATATAGAATGAACGCTGATATATATAGAATGAACTTTGATATATATAGAATGAACGCTGATATATATAGAATGAATGCTGATATATATAGAATGAACTTTGATATATATAGAATGAACGCTGATATATATAGAATGAACTTTGATATATATAGAATGAACGCTGATATATATAGAATGAACTTTGATATATATAGAATGAATGCTGATATATATAGAATGAACGCTGATATATATAGAATGAATGCTGATATATATAGAATGAACGCTGATATATATAGAATGAATGCTGATATATATAGAATGAACTTTGATATATATAGAATGAACGCTGATATATATAGAATGAACATTGATATATATAGAATGAACTTTGATATATATAGAATGAATGCTGATATATATAGAATGAACTTTGATATATATAGAATGAACGCTGATATATATAGAATGAACTTTGATATATATAGAATGAACGCTGATATATATAGAATGAACATTGATATATATAGAATGAATGCTGATATATATAGAATGAACTTTGATATATATAGAATGAACGCTGATATATATAGAATGAACTTTGATATATATAGAATGAACGCTGATATATATAGAATGAACATTGATATATATAGAATGAACTTTGATATATATAGAATGAACGCTGATATATATAGAATGAATGCTGATATATATAGAATGAATGCTGATATATATAGAATGAACGCTGATATATATAGAATGAACTTTGATATATATAGAATGAACGCTGATATATATAGAATGAATGCTGATATATATAGAATGAACTTTGATATATATAGAATGAACGCTGATATATATAGAATGAATGCTGATATATATAGAATGAACCCTGATATATATAGAATGAACGCTGATATATATAGAATGAATGCTGATATATATAGAATGAACGCTGATATATATAGAATGAACTTTGATATATATAGAATGAACGCTGATATATATAGAATGAACATTGATATATATAGAATGAACTTTGATATATATAGAATGAATGCTGATATATATAGAATGAACCCTGATATATATAGAATGAACGCTGATATATATAGAATGAACTTTGATATATATAGAATGAACGCTGATATATATAGAATGAACTTTGATATATATAGAATGAATGCTGATATATATAGAATGAACGCTGATATATATAGAATGAACTTTGATATATATAGAATGAACGCTGATATATATAGAATGAACATTGATATATATAGAATGAACTTTGATATATATAGAATGAATGCTGATATATATAGAATGAACCCTGATATATATAGAATGAACGCTGATATATATAGAATGAGCGTTGATATATATAGAATGAACGTTGATATATATAGAATGAATGCTGATATATATAGAATGAATGTTGATATATATAGAATGAACGTTGATATATATAGAATGAATGCTGATATATATAGAATGAATGCTGATATATATAGAATGAACCCTGATATATATAGAATGAACTTTGATATATATAGAATGAACGCTGATATATATAGAATGAACGCTGATATATATAGAATGAACATTGATATATATAGAATGAACTTTGATATATATAGAATGAACGCTGATATATATAGAATGAACGCTGATATATATAGAATGAATGCTGATATATATAGAATGAACGCTGATATATATAGAATGAACTTTGATATATATAGAATGAACGCTGATATATATAGAATGAATGCTGATATATATAGAATGAACTTTGATATATATAGAATGAACGCTGATATATATAGAATGAATGCTGATATATATAGAATTAACCCTGATATATATAGAATGAACGCTGATATATATAGAATGAATGCTGATATATATAGAATGAATGCTGATATATATAGAATGAACGCTGATATATATAGAATGAACTTTGATATATATAGAATGAACGCTGATATATATAGAATGAACATTGATATATATAGAATGAACTTTGATATATATAGAATGAATGCTGATATATATAGAATGAACCCTGATATATATAGAATGAACGCTGATATATATAGAATGAACTTTGATATATATAGAATGAACGCTGATATATATAGAATGAACTTTGATATATATAGAATGAATGCTGATATATATAGAATGAACGCTGATATATATAGAATGAACGCTGATATATATAGAATGAACTTTGATATATATAGAATGAACGCTGATATATATAGAATGAACATTGATATATATAGAATGAACTTTGATATATATAGAAAGAATGCTGATATATATAGAATGAACCCTGATATATATAGAATGAACGCTGATATATATAGAATGAGCGTTGATATATATAGAATGAACGTTGATATATATAGAATGAATGCTGATATATATAGAATGAATGTTGATATATATAGAATGAACGTTGATATATATAGAATGAATGCTGATATATATAGAATGAATGCTGATATATATAGAATGAACCCTGATATATATAGAATGAACTTTGATATATATAGAATGAACGCTGATATATATAGAATGAACTTTGATATATATAGAATGAAAGCTGATATATATAGAATGAACGTTGATATATATAGAATGAATGCTGATATATATAGAATGAATGCTGATATATATAGAATGAACCCTGATATATATAGAATGAACTTTGATATATATAGAATGAACACTGATATATATAGAATGAACTTTGATATATATAGAATGAAAGCTGATATATATAGAATGAATGCTGATATATATAGAATGAATGCTGATATATATAGAATGAACCCTGATATATATAGAATGAACTTTGATATATATAGAATGAACGCTGATATATATAGAATGAAAGCTGATATATATAGAATGAACGTTGATATATATAGAATGAACCCTGATATATATAGAATGAACGCTGATATATATAGAATGAAAGCTGATATATATAGAATGAACGCTGATATATATAGAATGAAAGCTGATATATATAGAATGAACGTTGATATATATAGAATGAACCCTGATATATATAGAATGAACTTTGATATATATAGAATGAACTTTGATATATATAGAATGAACGCTGATATATATAGAATGAATGCTGATATATATAGAATGAACCCTGATATATATAGAATGAACGCTGATATATATAGAATGAATGCTGATATATATAGAATGAACGCTGATATATATAGAATGAACTTTGATATATATAGAATGAACGCTGATATATATAGAATGAACATTGATATATATAGAATGAACTTTGATATATATAGAATGAATGCTGATATATATAGAATGAACCCTGATATATATAGAATGAACGCTGATATATATAGAATGAACTTTGATATATATAGAATGAACGCTGATATATATAGAATGAACTTTGATATATATAGAATGAATGCTGATATATATAGAATGAACGCTGATATATATAGAATGAACGCTGATATATATAGAATGAACTTTGATATATATAGAATGAACGCTGATATATATAGAATGAACATTGATATATATAGAATGAACTTTGATATATATAGAATGAATGCTGATATATATAGAATGAACCCTGATATATATAGAATGAACGCTGATATATATAGAATGAGCGTTGATATATATAGAATGAACGTTGATATATATAGAATGAATGCTGATATATATAGAATGAATGTTGATATATATAGAATGAACGTTGATATATATAGAATGAATGCTGATATATATAGAATGAATGCTGATATATATAGAATGAACCCTGATATATATAGAATGAACTTTGATATATATAGAATGAACGCTGATATATATAGAATGAACGCTGATATATATAGAATGAACATTGATATATATAGAATGAACGCTGATATATATAGAATGAACATTGATATATATAGAATGAACTTTGATATATATAGAAAGAATGCTGATATATATAGAATGAACCCTGATATATATAGAATGAACGCTGATATATATAGAATGAGCGTTGATATATATAGAATGAACGTTGATATATATAGAATGAATGCTGATATATATAGAATGAATGTTGATATATATAGAATGAACGTTGATATATATAGAATGAATGCTGATATATATAGAATGAATGCTGATATATATAGAATGAACCCTGATATATATAGAATGAACTTTGATATATATAGAATGAACGCTGATATATATAGAATGAACTTTGATATATATAGAATGAAAGCTGATATATATAGAATGAACGTTGATATATATAGAATGAATGCTGATATATATAGAATGAATGCTGATATATATAGAATGAACCCTGATATATATAGAATGAACTTTGATATATATAGAATGAACACTGATATATATAGAATGAACTTTGATATATATAGAATGAAAGCTGATATATATAGAATGAATGCTGATATATATAGAATGAATGCTGATATATATAGAATGAACCCTGATATATATAGAATGAACTTTGATATATATAGAATGAACGCTGATATATATAGAATGAAAGCTGATATATATAGAATGAACGTTGATATATATAGAATGAACCCTGATATATATAGAATGAACGCTGATATATATAGAATGAAAGCTGATATATATAGAATGAACGCTGATATATATAGAATGAAAGCTGATATATATAGAATGAACGTTGATATATATAGAATGAACCCTGATATATATAGAATGAACTTTGATATATATAGAATGAACGCTGATAGATATAGAATGAAAGCTGATATATATAGAATGAACGTTGATATATATAGAATGAACCCTGATATATATATAGAATGAATGTTGATATATATAGAATGAATGTTGATATATATAGAATGAACGCTGATATATATAGAATGAACCCTGATATATATAGAATGAACGCTGATATATATAGAATGAACGTTGATATATATAGAATGAATGCTGATATATATAGAATGAACGTTGATATATATAGAATGAACGTTGATATATATAGAATGAATGCTGATATATATAGAATGAACGCTGATATATATAGAATGAACCCTGATATATATAGAATGAACGTTGATATATATAGAATGAATGCTGATATATATAGAATGAACCCTGATATATATAGAATGAACTTTGATATATATAGAATGAACGCTGATATATATAGAATGAAAGCTGATATATATAGAATGAACGTTGATATATATAGAATGAACCCTGATATATATAGAATGAACTTTGATATATATAGAATGAATGCTGATATATATAGAATGAACGCTGATATATATAGAATGAACTTTGATATATATAGAATGAACGCTGATATATATAGAATGAACATTGATATATTTAGAATGAACTTTGATATATATAGAATGAACCCTGATATATATAGAATGAACCCTGATATATATAGAATGAACGCTGATATATATAGAATGAACGTTGATATATATAGAATGAACGTTGATATATATAGAATGAACCCTGATATATATAGAATGAACTTTGATATATATAGAATGAACGCTGATATATATAGAATGAAAGCTGATATATATAGAATGAACGTTGATATATATAGAATGAACCCTGATATATATATAGAATGAATGCTGATATATATAGAATGAATGTTGATATATATAGAATGAATGTTGATATATATAGAATGAACCCTGATATATATAGAATGAACGCTGATATATATAGAATGAACGTTGATATATATAGAATGAACGTTGATATATATAGAATTAATGCTGATATATATAGAATGAACGTTGATATATATAGAATGAACGTTGATATATATAGAATGAATGCTGATATATATAGAATGAACGCTGATATATATAGAATGAACCCTGATATATATAGAATGAACGTTGATATATATAGAATGAATGCTGATATATATAGAATGAACCCTGATATATATAGAATGAACTTTGATATATATAGAATGAACGCTGATATATATAGAATGAAAGCTGATATATATAGAATGAACGTTGATATATATAGAATGAACCCTGATATATATAGAATGAACTTTGATATATATAGAATGAATGCTGATATATATAGAATGAACGCTGATATATATAGAATGAACTTTGATATATATAGAATGAACGCTGATATATATAGAATGAACATTGATATATTTAGAATGAACTTTGATATATATAGAATGAACCCTGATATATATATATAGAATGAATGTTGATATATATAGAATGAACCCTGATATATATAGAATGAACCCTGATATATATAGAATGAACGCTGATATATATAGAATGAACGTTGATATATATAGAATGAACGTTGATATATATAGAATGAATGCTGATATATATAGAATGAACGTTGATATATATAGAATGAACGTTGATATATATAGAATGAATGCTGATATATATAGAATGAACGCTGATATATATAGAATGAACTTTGATATATATAGAATGAATGCTGATATATATAGAATGAACTTTGATATATATAGAATGAATGCTGATATATATAGAATGAATGCTGATATATATAGAATGAACGCTGATATATATAGAATGAATGCTGATATATATAGAATGAACTTTGATATATATAGAATGAACACTGATATATATAGAATGAATGCTGATATATATAGAATGAATGCTGATATATATAGAATGAACTTTGATATATATAGAATGAACGCTGATATATATAGAATGAACTTTGATATATATAGAATGAATGCTGATATATATAGAATGAACTTTGATATATATAGAATGAATGCTGATATATATAGAATGAACTTTGATATATATAGAATGAATGCTGATATATATAGAATGAACGCTGATATATATAGAATGAACGTTGATATATATAGAATGAATGCTGATATATATAGAATGAATGCTGATATATATAGAATGAACGTTGATATATATAGAATGAACACTGATATATATAGAATGAACTTTGATATATATAGAATGAATGCTGATATATATAGAATGAATGCTGATATATATAGAATGAACGCTGATATATATAGAATGAATGCTGATATATATAGAATGAACTTTGATATATATAGAATGAATGCTGATATATATAGAATGAATGCTGATATATATAGAATGAACGCTGATATATATAGAATGAACTTTGATATATATAGAATGAACACTGATATATATAGAATGAATGCTGATATATATAGAATGAACTTTGATATATATAGAATGAACGCTGATATATATAGAATGAACTTTGATATATATAGAATGAACGCTGATATATATAGAATGAATGCTGATATATATAGAATGAACGCTGATATATATAGAATGAACGTTGATATATATAGAATGAATGCTGATATATATAGAATGAACTTTGATATATATAGAATGAACACTGATATATATAGAATGAATGCTGATATATATAGAATGAACGCTGATATATATAGAATGAACGTTGATATATATAGAATGAATGCTGATATATATAGAATGAACTTTGATATATATAGAATGAACACTGATATATATAGAATGAATGCTGATATATATAGAATGAACTTTGATATATATATAGAATGAACGCTGATATATATAGAATGAACGCTGATATATATATAGAATGAACACTGATATATATAGAATGAACACTGATATATATATAGAATGAACACTGATATATATATAGAATGAACGCTGATATATATATAGAATGAACACTGATATATATAGAATGAATGCTGATATATATAGAATGAACGCTGATATATATAGAATGAACGTTGATATATATAGAATGAATGCTGATATATATAGAATGAACTTTGATATATATAGAATGAACACTGATATATATAGAATGAATGCTGATATATATAGAATGAACTTTGATATATATAGAATGAACGCTGATATATATAGAATGAACGCTGATATATATATAGAATGAACACTGATATATATAGAATGAACACTGATATATATATAGAATGAACACTGATATATATATAGAATGAACGCTGATATATATATAGAATGAACACTGATATATATATAGAATGAACGCTGATATATATATAGAATGAACACTGATATATATATAGAATGAACGCTGATATATATATAGAATGAACACTGATATATATATAGAATGAACGCTGATATATATATAGAATGAACGTTTTCTTTTGGGGGCAAATTTCAGGCATGTCATTATTGCTCCGGTCGGTAAACGTGTTGCTGCTGCTGCTGAGCGAGAGTCTCATTTCCGAAGGCTTTACTGCGATCTGTTTATTGTTGCCGTGGAGGCAATTACCAGCCTTGCCTTGAGACCGCGGTGCGCGATTTCAAAATAAGAGCGGATAGCGCGATTGAAAAAAAGAAATCATAATTAAAAAATAAAAATTTTGAAAACAGCTTGCGAGTCAGAAATAGGTGCCCAATGGGCCTAAAAAGGCCCGGAGGCCGCTATTTGAGTATGGGGGATATAGAATGAACTCCCTTGAGCATTCCCTTGGCCCAATAATTGTGCTAGATGGCGAGTCACTGCCAAGGGCTTCCAAACCATTCTGGAGGACCATGTGCATTCAATAGTTCAAACATTGTATCCTGAAGGTGATTCAGTGTATCAGTATGATAATGCACGAATACACACAGCAAGACTGGTGAAAGATTGGTTTGATGAACATGAAAGTGAAGTTGAACATCTCCCATGGCCTGCACAGTCATCAGATCTAAATATTATTGAGCCACTTTGGGGTGTTTTGGAGGAGCGAGTCAGGAAACGTTTTCCTCCACCAGCATCACGTAGTGACCTGGCCACTATGTCACATATAATGTTTTGTGCATTGCAGTATTTTGAGCAAAACTGTGCTCTTACCATACTAATTAACCCTTCACACTCTCTTACTGGTGCAATGTGCAATTAATGAAGATTGGCCACCAGGCTGGTCCAATTTAGGCATGAACTCTCCCACACTAAAATGACAGGTGTTTCAGTTTCATTGTCCAACCCCTGTATATCAGTGTTCATTCCATATATATCAAAGTTCATTCTATATAGATCAGCGTTCATTCTATATATATCAGCTTTCATTCTAGATATATCCTATTTCATTAAATATTTCTTGTTTGGCTTGCCATACAGCGTTCATTCTATATATATCAGCGTTCATTCTATATATATCAAAGTTTATTCTATATATATATATATATATATATATATATAAAAGTTCACTCTATATATATCAGCATTCATTCTATATATATATATCAAAGTTCATTCTATATATATAAACTTTTATTCTATATATATATATAAAAGTTCACTCTATATATATCAGCATTCATTCTATATATATCAAAGTTCATTAAATATTTCCTGTTTGGCTCGCCATAATATATATATATATATATATATATTTATTTCAGATACCTCAGCAGTTATTACTACAGGGACACCAACACAGACTCCCACAAGTATGTTCTAAAGCATTAGTTTACATGAAGATATAAAAAATTGTATTCATAAAATGTTGTCTGTTCACTTGAAGTCTTCATATTACCTGTCCAGTTTTACAGGCATGAGGCCTGTTGTGTTTTATGAGATTATATATAAAGGTAATATTAAACTACGTATAACAATACAGTCAATGCAAAGGTTTGGTAGCTGTAGTCTAATAATATATTTCCCTAAGGAATAAACAAGTGTGGCATTTTTCTATTAACTTTTGACTGCAGATGACGGCAGCATTATTCAGATAATTTTCTTCATTAAAATACAGTTTCATTTTTCATTAAAGACTGGTTTAGTTTGTTTTCTCCTGTTTTAAATGTGTCTTTTACATCGACTGTGCCTACATCTGATAGCAAAAGCAACTCCTATAGTGTCACGACAGGACAGAAGGCAGACACAAGCGGCGAGCAGTATAAGGAGTTTATTAGCAACAATCCACAAGGGGTTAACAATAACTTGCATAGGTCGAATATCAGGAACAAACAGTACCTCAGAGATAAACCAGACAGAGTTCATAAACCGGAGAGCAAACAAATCCAAATGGGCAAGATAGGGACTAAAACCGAAAGACGAGCATAAGGTAAGTAACTAGAACTCAAGACAAACTGGTAAGTAGAGAACGCTTTGTATTCGGAGATAAATCACGCAATACTCGGCAATGACTGGTCAGTGAGTGAAGCTTAAATAGAGAGATAAGCAGGTGTTCCAAATCAGAACTCTGGTGATTGAGAACGGTGTGGTGTCATGTGACTGTCTAATGAATTCTGGGATCTGGAGTTCAGAGAGCCCTGCGTGACATATAGGAAAATTCTAAAACCTGATTTTTAATTAATATGTTAAAAAGCATTATTCACATGTAGTGTTCATTTGTTCTACATGTTTAAACTACTCTCCACATCTCTTGAAACAAATATTCAAGCCGATGAAATTTAAACATATAGCACATTTAGGAACATGTCTGATGATTCCCCTAACAATATCAATTGAAAAAGCCAGTGCCATATTAAGTTAGCATCTCTTCAATTTACATTATGCACAACTAAGAAAACATAAAAGATGGTTTTACAGCTTAGGACAATTAGGATGTTTTCTTAAAAAACTTTAGTTTTTTTTGTGTTAATGTTATTATATTAAATGACATTAAAATGTTTGGCTATGGCACCATAATCATTGTTTACATCATGAAATACTATATAATTGCTAGATTAATTAAATAATCAATTCAATGTTGTGTGTTTTATGTTTGTTGTCATTGATTACTACAGTGAAATCTACAACACAGACACCTTCAGGTAAATTCTAAAACTTAAATTTATAGGAGAATATTCAGCATGCTTGATGGAGAATAATTACCAATTCTCCTTTTCTGGCAAGAAATGAACTTATTAAAAGTGCAGTGGGTCATAGTTTTGACAAGATAAACTCACAAATATTTTATTTGTTAAATTAACAATTGATTAAATTGTTTTTTGTTTAAATGTTTAATTTTGTTTTAAATGAATTTGTCAGATACAACAACAATTGCTACAGTGACACCTGCAACACTCCTGCTAGAGAGTTCATTCATTATCTGTAACCGCTCATCTAGTTCAGGACCGAGGTGGGTCCAGAGCCTACCTGGCATCATTGGGCGTAAGGCAGGAATACACCCTGGAGGGGGCGCCAGTCCTTCACAGGGCAACACACACATTCACTCACACACTCACACCTACGGACTCTTTTGAGTCTCCAATCCACCTACCAACATGTGTTTTTGGACTGTGGGAGAAACTGGAGAACTTGGAGGAAACCCACGTGGACACAAGGAGAACACACCAAACTCCTCACAGACAGTCACCCGGAGCGGGAGAGAATTGCCAGTTCTTTTACATCAATTAACACATACTTGTGTTGGCAAGTTTTGTTCTTATTAAAGGCATGTTGATGATGGTGTTTGTAAATTTTTTCACTAGCATAAAGTGTATTCCTTAACCAACAGATATGGGGATTTTAAAGTGATTTTGTTTGTTTGTTTTTATTCATTTTTCAGATTCATCAACAAATATCACTAATGTGACAACTAAGATATTGTCTTACCTTATTGGTTCTAATACCAGATTTACCATGAATATTGTTGTGGTCCAAAGAAAAATATGTATCTCCGTTTTTGTCAAACTTCATTTGAATACTACCACTGTCCTGCACATCCTGCCTGGTCACAGACTGAATCTCAAACTCAATCAGATGGTCTGTAAGAGGCACACATCTTTATACCCATTTTACAACCTTACACATGGATTGATCATTGCCTAAACAGGATCTGAAAGCACCAGGACCTGTCGTAACACATCACTGTCGTAAACAAGCCATAAACAACCTAGGCCATAAACATCATCTGGGTTCCTGGTGCACTGTTGTAAAGTTAACAGCTGTTCTTATCAGATGTGTTAAAGCCAGATAATGTGTGATCTCTAAAACAGTCCAAATGTTACAGGAGAAATGGTACAATTCAGATAAAAGAAAAAAACAATACAACTGTCACACAGCTGCAATGTCCTGGGGTTGTGTGTTTGAATCCCACTCTAAATCATTGTCTGTGAGGAGTTTGGTGTGTTCTCCCCATGTGGGCTCCTCATAAAGTTTTTCCTATCCTTCTATATATAATAACAGACATTTTCTATGAAGATTTTTTTCTGCATATTTTCCATTGCTTTGGGTTTGAAAAGGGTTTTACATTGTAATAATCATTAAAGGTTTCATAAACCACATCAGCAGGTGTATGCCATGTGTTTTTAATTATGCCCATGGTTTTGGGACACATACATTACTGCGTAAATATCCATTAACATTATATCTACCCACAATGTGCAAAGTTATTTTATTTGTATTTATTAATTAATTTATTGTCACACTTATGGGACCTTCCTACATACTTAAGGATGCTTTATAATCAGTACTTCACAGAAGTCTATTGCATTCAACATTCACACACTCATTCACTCACACCATGACAGTTATTAGAGAAGCCAGTTCACCTAACTTCCATGTTTTTGAACTTTGGAAGTAAACCAGACACATCGAAAGAAAACCACATAGAAGGACATAGAAACTCCACCCATATCCCAGTACTGAGAGGTGAACGTGCTAACCATGAAGCCACAGTGCCTCTTATGTAAATAATAATGTGAATCAGCATTCACTGACTTAACATTCACATAACATGTGATATTTACAGACCTGGTGGTGATGAAAATAGCCCTAGTCAACTCTCAGAACAATAAGCACAATGTTGCTTGTGTATGGTCTGTTCTACAGCTGTTCACCTGTGTTATGTTTTTGTAGGTAGATGTTCAGACTTTCCAGCACTGTGCTGTTTGGGGTTCAATTCCTCCTATTATCGCAACTGCTACTGTGACCAGGCTTGTCTGAATTTCAGTGACTGCTGCCCGGACTACAATCTAACCTGTGCACAAAGTGAGAAAAAAACAATTACCTCATAGGTTTTTAGTGCAAATTCTGAGAAAAATAGAATTTCCCTTATTTTTTATATCTAATGCCTAGTTTGACTAAACATATTATCAAAAAGATACTTAAAATGATATGGAAATACGAACTTTAAATAAAAATGTGAAATATCATTATGTACTGAAGCAATTTTCCCCTAGAAACAACAACTGCTTCAAAGATTTCAAAAGTTATGTTTACTAAATAGTGACAATGTGAAGATGTTAAAGAAAGTCTCTACTGGCACTGTCTTGCTTGAATACAAAATGGTTTTGTTTCAAAGATGCCTTCTGACATAGGGTTTTTTTCCCCATTTTATCTTCTGACAACATCTGTGAATTTTCTCATTTCTTTGTTGCTGAAAGAGGGGAAGAGCAGGTGGAGAGCTGCAGAATCATTTGTTTTCTTATGCTTTAAAACAACTTATTAGATACATCAATAACACTGATGCCTACAAGTAAATTATACGCAGCTTATGTTAAATTCACTTGAACTCATGATCTGGTTATTTTCATTCCTTTGTTTATTAACACAGTTTTATTGCTACGGTTTTATATTGCTATAATGTTTTTAGCGATGAGGCAGTGAGAAATTATACTGCTTAGTTCATATTGTTTTCCTCAATAAAATACAGACTCATTGCTAAACAAGTAATCCATTAATGTTTTGGGCTTTTTGTATTAATTTGAATGAAAAGTAATTCAGTACATACTGAATATAAATTCAATTATTAGATCATTCATGCAGAATAATTTCAGTGTCACCCAAATAAATAAAGTGTGTTGCCCATTTTTACCCACTAACACCCCCTCTGTAACATGACACTTCAAGGGCAGCTTTGAAGGAATAGTGAGAGGTAACTGAAAAGTCAGTTGTTGTGAATTAGTGGGCACAGGTTGGTTGCAGAAGTGCAGTAAGTGATTGTGCATGTGTAGTGTGTTGGGTAATAATCAGATATGATATATCAGAAATGATAAGGAGTAAGTGCTAAAAGCTGACTTTGAATTAACAAATTAAAAAGCACAATTTACACATGATGTTCAGTTTTAAAATAAATATTTAAGCACACCCAACATCATAATATTCTTCATAAAATATTATTTATGGAGTATTATACAACTGTATTAATCTATTTTCATAAGAAACAAATTGATTTTTCCCATTCATTTTCTACTATAAACATTTATAGATATAAAATAAATCTATAAACGTAACGTTTAATTTCGCCCTCTTGACTACTCCCCACAGATGGCTGCAGAATCATTTGTTTCTTACGGTTTAAAACTGGTAAGTTTTTAAGACTGTTATTAAATGAAAATATTCTGTTTCGTTTATATTCCTCTTTGGTTGCATCAGCTGACACATGCTGGATTTAGCGATGAGGCAGTGGGAAATTATACTGCTTAGTTCATAGTGTTTTCCTCAATTAAAGATAGATTCGTTGCTAAACAAGCAAACCATTAATGTTTTGGGGT
Organism: Hoplias malabaricus; assembly: GCF_029633855.1. Taxonomy (NCBI): domain Eukaryota; kingdom Metazoa; phylum Chordata; class Actinopteri; order Characiformes; family Erythrinidae; genus Hoplias; species Hoplias malabaricus. The sequence goes on along the minus strand of NC_089818.1, from coordinate 21,556,399 downwards.
TTTTATATCAATTTGTATGGAAAGTAATTCAGTACCAAATAAATAAAGTGTGTTGCCCATTCTAACCCAATAACAACCCCTCTGTAACAGATATGATATATCAGAAATGATAAGGAGTAAGTGACTTTGAATTATCCAATTTAATAAGCATAATTCATACATGATCTTCAGTTTTATGAATAAATATTAAAGCACACCCCACATCATAATTTTCTTCATAAAATAAAATATTATTTATGGACTATTATTCAACTGTATTAATCTATTTTCATAAGAAACAAACAGATTTTTCCAATTCATTTTCTACTATTAACATTTATAGATATGAAATAAATCTATAAATGTAACGTTTAATTTCGCCCTCTTGACTACTCCCTACAGATGGCTGCAGCATCATTCTGGTGTTTTCTCCCCCCCCCCCCCCCCCCCTTATTATCAGACAGATTTATAAACTAAAAAGCAATTGATGTTTTGTGGTTTTGTTTTCTTACGCTTTAAAACAACTTATTAGATACATCAATAACACTGACGCCTACAAGTAAATTTTACGCAGCTTATGTTAAATTCACTTGAACTCATGACCTGGTTATTTTCATTCCTTTGTTCATTAACAAAGTTGTATTGCTACAGAAATAATTTACTCGTGTGTTTTTTTCCCTTTTTGTTTCAAAATTTTAAATCATTTTAAATCAACAATGACGCCTAAAGTGATAACAACACTGACTCCTGCAGGTAAATTCTACCAGATTTTAAGCATTATTAAGCATTAAACATTGCTTGTGTACGATAGTAAACTTTCTAAGCCACTCCACAGCCCTTCTAACAAAATTCAGGTGCAGGTCAATGAAATAAATAGCCCATTTAGAAACATGTCAGGTGACCTCTTCAACCACTATTGATCATGAGTTGTTATAATGTTATAATAAGTTACCAACAGTTCCTCTCTATTAGCTCTAACACCCCAACTTACATGACGTTAACTAACAAAATACAATACTAAAGTGAAGGAACATTGCTGATAGCTGCTATTTTTCCAAACAAATTGAATCAGGAATGGTCTGTAGCACATTTATTATCAATTTATTTTTCACAAAATACAGTGTAACAGCTAGAATATCACTGAATTGATGTTTTGTGTTTTTACATGAATTTGTCAGATACATCATCAGTTCTTACTTCAGAGACATCTACATCCCAGGTGCCAACTGGTAAGTTCTAAAACCTAATTTTACGTCAATGTTTTAAAATGCATTAGGAACATAAATATGTCTCTACTGATCATCTTGTTTGGGATGGGAACTATGCATAAACTGAAATAAGAAAATAGATTGGAATTCTTAATATAGTTTAGAATATATTTTCTTGACTAAAGAACTGGAACGTGGTAGATTTCAGTGCGTGCGTCTTTAATAAATTAAATGTAACTTGTATTAAATGATACCCTCTTGAACTCCTAGCCATACATGGCTGCAGCATCATTCTGTCAGGTGGGGTGCAGTGGTGACCAGGGGCTGGAAGCATGTGTAGAAAATGTTTAGTGAATACAAAAAGAGCAAACATGAGAAAAAAAAAAGCTTAACAAAGGGAACTGACATAAGACTGAGCAAAAGTAAATACAGGAATACAAACACAGCAAATACAACAAAACACAAAGAAAATGAGTAACAGTGACTAACAGAAGAGGGCTTACATAGAGAACATGAATGTTACATTGCTCTACACATGCATTGTGTTGGCAAGCATTGTTTTTACTGATGGAGGCATTGATACTCTTCGCTTCATAATTTCATTCTAACTCATATGCAGTGAACTTGCCTTAATGATTTATGTTGTTGGTTTCTATTCCGTTTTCTATATTTTAATCAATTTGTCAGATGTATCAACAAATGCGACTACACTGTTAACTACAGCAGAGACTTCTACTGGTAAGTTTTTAAGACTGATATTAAGTGAAAATGTTCTGTTCTGTTTATATTCCTCTTCGGTTGCATCAACCGACACATGCTGGTTTTAGCGATGAGGCAGTGGGAAATTATACTACTTAGTTCATAGTTTTTTCCTCAATGAAATACAGATTCATTGCTAAACAAGTAATCCATTAATGTTTTAGGCTTTTTATATCAATTTGTACGGAAAGTAATTCAGTACATACTGAATATAAATTCAATTATTAGATCATTCAGGCAGAATAATTTCAGTGTCACCCAAATAAATAAAATGTGTTGCCCATTTTTACCCACTAACACCCCCTCTGTAACTTGACACTTCAAGAGCAACTTTGAAGGAATAGTTACAGCTAATTGAAAAGTCAGTTGTTGTAAATTAGTGGGCACAGGTTGGTTGGAGAAGTGCAGTAAGTGATTGTGCATGTGTAGTGTGGTGGGTTATAATCAGATATGATATATCAGAAATGATAAGGAGTAAGTGCTAAAAGCTGACTTAGATTTATCCAATTTAATAAGCATAATTCATATAAGATCTTCAGTTTTATAAATAAATATTAAAGCACACCCCACATCATAATTTTCTTCATAAAATAAAATATTATTTATGGACTATTATTCAACTGTATTAATCTATTTTCATAAGAAACAAACAGATTTTTCCAATTCATTTTCTACTATAAACATTTATAGATATGAAATAAATCTATAAATGTAACGTTTAATTTCGCCCTCTTGACTACTCCCTACAGATGGCTGCAGCATCATTCTGGTGTTTTCTCCCCCCCCCCTTATTATCAGACAGATTTATAAACTAAAAAGCAATTGATGTTTTGTGGTTTTGTTTTCTTACGCTTTAAAACAACTTATTAGATACATCAATAACACTGACGCCTACAAGTAAATTTTACGCAGCTTATGTTAAATTCACTTGAACTCATGACCTGGTCATTTTCATTCCTTTGTTCATTAACAAAGTTGTATTGCTACAGAAATAATTTACTCGTGTGTTTTTTTCCCTTTTTGTTTCAAAATTTTAAATCATTTTAAATCAACAATGACGCCTAAAGTGATAACAACACTGACTCCTGCAGGTAAATTCTACCAGATTTTAAGCATTATTAAGCATTAAACATTGCTTGTGTATGATAGTAAACTTTCTAAGCCACTCCACAGCCCTTCTAACAAAATTCAGGTGCAGGTCAATGAAATAAATAGCCCATTTAGAAACATGTCAGGTGACCTCTTCAACCACTATTGATCATGAGTTGTTATAATGTTATAATAAGTTACCAACAGTTCCTCTCTATTAGCTCTAACACCCCAACTTACATGACGTTAACTAACAAAATGCAATACTAAAGTGAAGGAACATTGTTGATAGCTGCTATATTTAAAGAAACAAATTGAATCAGGAATGGTCTGTAGCACATTTATTATCAATTTATTTTTCACAAAATACAGTGTAACAGCTAGAATATCACTGAATTGGTGTTTTGTGTTTTTACATGAATTTGTCAGATACATCATCAGTTCTTACTTCAGAGACATCTACATCCCAGCTGCCAACTGGTAAGTTCTAAAACCTGATTTTATGTCAATCTTTTAAAATGCATTAGGAACATAAACATGTCTCTACTGATCATCTTTGTTTTTTTGGGAGGGGAACTATGCATAAACTGAAATAAGAAAATAGATTGGAATTCTTAATATAGAGTTGAAAATATTTTCTTGAATAAAGAACTGGAATGTGGTATATTTCAGTGAGTGTGCTTTTAATAAATTAAATGTAACTTGTATTAAATGATACCCTCTTGAACTCCTAACCATCCATGGCTGCAGCATCATTCTGTCAGGTGGGGTGCAGTGGTGACCAGGGGGTGGAAGCATGTGTAGAAAATATTTAGTGAATACAAAAAGAGCAAACATGAGAAAATAAAAGCGTTACAAAGGGAACTGGAATAACACTGAGCAAAAGTAAATACAGGTATATAAACACAGCAAATACAACAAAACACAAAGAAAATAAGTAACAATGACTAACAAGTGAGGGCTTACATATAGAACATGAACGGGATCACCTGTGAACACTCAGGGATTATAGGTGCAGGGTATGGCTAGGGACCAGACTGAGAAAAGACACATGACAGGGAATGCAATACTGAAACGTGATTAAAAACTTAAGGACAAAACACAAGAGAAGAGGCATAGAACATGACACATTCATTCATTTTCTTAACTAAATATTTCTTTCAAATTTTTAGACTAACTTTTGATTGATTTTTCATGCTTTTTAATTCAACTTCTCAGATACATCATCAAGAATAACTACAATTGTAACAACACCATATTCTACTGGTAAGTTCTAAAATATAATTTAATATGAAAATGGTCTACATGCTTGGAGAACAATATTTGCTAGTTCTGGTAGATCAGATAAGCAAGTGCTCATGGCTTGACCAGCACTGCTAGAATTTAAGGTGGTGGGATGATAGTCTTCACTTTATGAGATTTCCTTCAGTAAGACCCTGTCCTGTGTAGTTTCTACACTAGCTATTCATTTAAGAGTTTACTTAGGTTTTTAACAATTTTTTAGATGCATTAGTTCAGTTCAAAACAGGTTTTAGAACATACTTGTAAGAATCTGTGTTGTGCCTCTGTGATAACTGCTGAGACAACTGAAAAAGACATATACATTCTATTAGGAATTTAGTTCCACTTTTTTCTGTTTTGCTTATAGCTTTCTATTATTTGTTGGACTGTATGCAAGCTGCTCTAATGTAGTAATAATCCTGCAGGGATTCAACACAATCAACACAATGTAACAGTGTTTTTCTGAGAGTGCATCATAATGTTTTTCTGACCAAAACACAGTGTAATTGCTAAATAATCATTTATTCTTTAGAACTGCAATGACACTTACAAAACAACCTCTTATTTGTTAGTTCAAAAACATCATTTGAAACATAAATATTAAACAGAATTGAAGGTGAAAACGAAGTGCTTGTTCTGTTACATCGCTCTACACATGCATCGTCTTGGCAAGCATTGTTTTTACCGATGGGGACATTGATACTCTTCACTTTATAATTTCATTCTCACTCATATGCAGTGAAGTTGCTTTAATAATGATTTATGTTTTTTGTATTTATTCCGTTTTCATTTTTAATCAATTTGTCAGATGTATCAACAAATGCAACGACACAATCAACTACAGCAGAGACTCCTACTGGTAAGTTTTTTAGACTGATATTAAATGAAAATGTTCTGTTCTGTTTATATTCCTCTTTGGTTGCATCAGCCGACACATGCTGGTTTTAGCGATAAATTGGTGTTTTGTGTTTTGACATGAATTTGTCAGATACATCATCAGTTCTTACTTCAGAGACATCTACATCCCAGGTGCCAACTGGTAAGTTCTAAAACCTGATTTTACGTCAATCTTTTAAAATGCATTAAGAATATAAACATGTCTCTACTGATCATCTTGTTTGGGAGTTGTTTTTTTGGGAGGGGAACTATGCATAAACTGAAATAAGAAAATAGATTGGAATTCTTAATATAGAGTTGAATATATTTTCTTAAGTAAAGAACTGGAATGTGGTATATTTCAGTGAGTGTGCTTTTAATAAATTAAATGTAACTTGTATTAAATGATACCCTCTTGAACTCCTAACCATACATGGCTGCAGCATCATTCTGTCAGGTGGGGTGCAGTGGTGACCAGGGGGTGGAAGCATGTGTAGAAAATGTTTAGTGAATACAAAAAGAGCAAACATGAGAAAATAAAAGCGTAACAAAGGGAACTGGAATAACACTGAGCAAAAGTAAATACAGGAATATAAACACAGCAAATACAACAAAACACAAAGAAAATGAGTAACAATGACTAACAGGAGAGGGCTTACATAGAGAACATGAACGGGAACACCTGTGAACACTCGGGGATTATAGGTGCATGGTATGGCTTGGGAACTTACTGAGAAAAAACACATGACAGGGACTGCAAAACTGAAACATGATCAAAAACGTAAGGACAAAACAAAGGAGAACAGGTGAAGAACATGACACATTTTTTCATTTTCTTTCCTAATTATTTCATTCTAATTTTTAGACTAATGTTTGATTGATTTTTTATGTTTTTTACTTCAACTTCTCAGATACATCATCAACAATAACTATTCATTCATGTGTACTCTTAGATTTTTAAAGATTTGTTTGATACATTAGTTTAGTTCAAAACAGGTTTATAACATACTTGTAGGAGTCTGTGTTGTGTCCCTGTAATAACTACTGAGATAGCTGAAAAAGACATATACATTCTATTAGGAATTTAGTTCCACTTTTTTCTGTTTTGCTTATAGCTTTCTAATAATTGTTGGCCTGTATGCAAGCTGCTCTAATGCAGTAATAATCCTGCGGGGATTCAGCTCAATCAGCACAATGTAACAGTGTTTTTCTGAGAGTGCATCATAATGTTTTTCTGACCAAAACACAGTGTAATTGCAAAATGATCATTCATTCTTTAGAACTGCAATGACACTTACAACACAACGTCTTATTTGTTAGTTCAAAATCATCATTTGAAGTATAAATATTAAACAGAATTGAAGGTGACAACCAAGTGCTAGTTCTGTTACATCACTCTACACATGCATCGTGTTGGCGAGCATTGTTTTTACTGATGGGGGCATTGATACTCTTCGCTTCATAATTTCATTCTCACTCATATGCATTGAACTTGCCTTAATAATGATTTATGTTGTTTGTTTTTATTCCGTTTTCTATTTTTCAATCTATTTGTCAGATGTATCAACAAATGCGACTACACTGTCAACTACAGCAGAGACTTCTACTGGTAAGTCTTTAAGACTGATATTAAGTGAAAATGTTCTGTTCTGTTTATATTCCTCTTCAGTTGCATCAACCGACACATGCTGGTTTTAGCGATGAGGCAGTGGGAAATTATACTGCTTAGTTCATAGTGTTTTCCTCAATAAAATACAGATTCATTGCTAAACAAGTAATCCATTAATGTTTTTGACTTTTTATATCAATTTGTATGGAAAATAATTCAGTACATACTGAATATAAATTCAATTATTAGATCATGCAGGCAGAATAATTTCAGTGTCACCCAAATAAATAAAATGTGTTGCCATTCTTACCCACTAACACCCCCTCTGTAACTTGGCACTTCAAGGGTAACTTTGAAGGAATAGTTAGAGGTAATTGATAAGTCAGTTGTTGTAAATTAGTGGGCACAGGTTGGTTGGAGAAGTGCAGTAAGTGATTGTGCATGTGTAGTGTGGTGGGTTATAATCAGATATGATATATCAGAAATGATAAGGAGTAAGTGCTAAAAGCTGACTTAGATTTATCCAATTTAATAAGCATAATTCATATATGATCTTCAGTTTTATAAATAAATATTAAAGCACACCCCACATCATAATTTTCTTCATAAATTAAAATATTATTTATGGACTATTATTCAACAGTATTAATCTATTTTCATAAGAAACAAACAGATTTTTCCAATTCATCTTCTACTATAAACATTTATAGATATGAAATAAATCTATAAATGTAACGTTTAATTTCGCCCTCTTGACTACTCCCTACAGATGGCTGCAGCATCATTCTGGTGTTTTCTCCCCCCCCCCCCCCTTATTATCAGACAGATTTATAAACTAAAAAGCAATTGATGTTTTGTGGTTTTGTTTTCTTACGCTTTAAAACAACTTATTAGATACATCAATAACACTGACGCCTACAAGTAAATTTTACGCAGCTTATGTTAAATTCACTTGAACTCATGACCTGGTCATTTTCATTCCTTTGTTCATTAACAAAGTTGTATTGCTACAGAAATAATTTACTCGTGTGTTTTTTTCCCTTTTTGTTTCAAAATTTTAAATCATTTTAAATCAACAATGACGCCTAAAGTGATAACAACACTGACTCCTGCAGGTAAATTCTACCAGATTTTAAGCATTATTAAGCATTAAACATTGCTTGTGTACGATAGTAAACTTTCTAAGCCACTCCACAGCCCTTCTAACAAAATTCAGGTGCAGGTCAATGAAATAAATAGCCCATTTAGAAACATGTCAGGTGACCTCTTCAACCACTGTTGATCATGAGTAAACAATGTTATAATAAGTTACCAACAGTTCCTCTCTATTAGCTCTAACACCCCAACTTACATGACGTTAACTAACAAAATACAATACTAAAGTGAAGGAACATTGTTGATAGCTGCTATTTTTAAAGAAACAAATTGAATCAGGAATGGTCTGTAGCACATTTATTATCAATTTATTTTTCACAAAATACAGTGTAACAGCTAGAATATCACTGAATTGATGTTTTGTGTTTTTACATGAATTTGTCAGATACATCATCAGTTCTTACTTCAGAGACATCTACATCCCAGGTGCCAACTGGTAAGTTCTAAAATCTGATTTTATGTCAATCTTTTAAAATGCATTAGGAACATAAACATGTCTCTACTGATCATCTTTGTTTTTTTGGGAGGGGAACTATGCATAAACTGAAATAAGAAAATAGATTGGAATTCTTAATATAGAGTTGAAAATATTTTCTTGAATAAAGAACTGGAATGTGGTATATTTCAGTGAGTGTGCTTTTAATAAATTAAATGTAACTTGTATTAAATGATACCCTCTTGAACTCCTAACCATACATGGCTGCAGCATCATTCTGTCAGGTGGGGTGCAGTGGTGACCAGGGGGTGGAAGCATGTGTAGAAAATGTTTAGTGAATACAAAAAGAGCAAACATGAGAAAATAAAAGCGTTACAAAGGGAACTGGAATAACATTGAGCAAAAGTAAATACAGGAATATAAACACAGCAAATACAACAAAACACAAAGAAAATAAGTAACAATGACTAACAAGTGAGGGCTTACATATAGAACATGAACGGGATCACCTGTGAACACTCAGGGATTATAGGTGCAGGGTATGGCTAGGGACCAGACTGAGAAAAGACACATGACAGGGAATGCAATACTGAAACGTGATTAAAAACTTAAGGACAAAACACAAGAGAAGAGGCATAGAACATGACACATTCATTCATTTTCTTAACTAAATATTTCTTTCAAATTTTTAGACTAACTTTTGATTGATTTTTCATGCTTTTTAATTCAACTTCTCAGATACATCATCAACAATAACTACAATTATGACAACACCATCTCCTACTGGTAAGTTCTAAAATATAATTTAATATGAAAATGCTCTACACACTTGGAGAACAATATTTGCCAGTTCTGGTACATCAGATAAGCAAGTGCTCATGGCTTGACCAGCACTGCTAGAATTTAAGGTGGGGGGATGATAGTCTTCACTTTATGAGATTTCCTTCAGTAAGACCCTGTCCTGTGTAGTTTCTACACTAGCTATTCATTTAAGAGTTTACTTAGGTTTTTAACAATTTTTTAGATGCATTAGTTCAGTTCAAAACAGGTTTTAGAACATATTTGTAAGAATCTGTGTTGTGCCTCTGTGATAACTGCTGAGACAACTGAAAAAGACATATACATTCTATTAGGAATTTAGTTCCACTTTTTTCTGTTTTGCTTATAGCTTTCTATTATTTGTATGACTGTATGCAAGCTGCTCTAATGTAGTAATAATCCTGCAGGGATTCAACACAATCAACACAATGTAACAGTGTTTTTCTGAGAGTGCATCATAATGTTTTTCTGACCAAAACACAGTGTAATTGCTAAATAATCATTTATTCATCAATTATTTAGAACTGCAATGACACTTACAAAACAACCTCTTATTTGTTAGTTCAAAAACATCATTTGAAACATAAATATTAAACAGAATTGAAGGTGAAAACGAAGTGCTTGTTCTGTTACATCGCTCTACACATGCATCGTCTTGGCAAGCATTGTTTTTACCGATGGGGACTTTGATACTCTTCACTTTATAATTTCATTCTCACTCATATGCAGTGAAGTTGCTTTAATAATGATTTTTTGTTTTTTCTATTTATTCCGTTTTCATTTTTAATCAATTTGTCAGATGTATCAACAAATGCAACTACACTATCAACTACAGCAGAGACTCCTACTGGTAAGTTTTTAAGACTGATATTAAATTAAAATGTTCTGTTCTGTTTATATTCCTCTTTGGTTGCATCAGCCGACACATGCTGGTTTTAGCGATAAATTGGTGTTTTGTGTTTTGACATGAATTTGTCAGATACATCATCAGTTCTTACTTCAGAGACATCTACATCCCAGGTGCCAACTGGTAAGTTCTAAAATCTGATTTTACGTCAATCTTTTAAAATGCATTAAGAATATAAACATGTCTCTACTGATCATCTTGTTTGGGAGTTGTTTTTTTGGGAGGGGAACTATGCATAAACTGAAATAAGAAAATAGATTGGAATTCTTAATATAGAGTTGAATATATTTTCTTAAGTAAAGAACTGGAATGTGGTATATTTCAGTGAGTGTGCTTTTAATAAATTAAATGTAACTTGTATTAAATGATACCCTCTTGAACTCCTAACCATACATGGCTGCAGCATCATTCTGTCAGGTGGGGTGCAGTGGTGACCAGGGGGTGGAAGCATGTGTAGAAAATGTTTAGTGAATACAAAAAGAGCAAACATGAGAAAATAAAAGCGTAACAAAGGGAACTGGAATAACACTGAGCAAAAGTCAATACAGGAATATAAACACAGCAAATACAACAAAACACAAAGAAAATGAGTAACAATGACTAACAGGAGAGGGCTTACATAGAGAACATGAACGGGAACACCTGTGAACACTCAGGGATTATAGGTGCATGGTATGGCTTGGGAACAGACTGAGAAAAAACACATGACAGGGATTGCAAAACTGAAACATGATCAAAAACGTAAGGACAAAACAAAGGAGAACAGGTGAAGAACATGACACATTTTTTCATTTTCTTTCCTAATTATTTCATTCTAATTTTTAGACTAATGTTTGATTGATTTTTTATGTTTTTTACTTCAACTTCTCAGATACATCATCAACAATAACTATTCATTCATGTGTACTCTTAGATTTTTAAAGATTTGTTTGATACATTAGTTTAGTTCAAAACAGGTTTATAACATACTTGTAGGAGTCTGTGTTGTGTCCCTGTAATAACTACTGAGATAGCTGAAAAAGACATATACATTCTATTAGCAATTTAGTTCCACTTTTTTCTGTTTTGCTTATAGCTTTCTAATAAATGTTGGCCTGTATGCAAGCTGCTCTAATGCAGTAATAATCCTGCGGGGATTCAGCTCAATCAGCACAATGTAACAGTGTTTTTCTGAGAGTGCATCATAATGTTTTTCTGACCAAAACACAGTGTAATTGCTAAATGATCATTCATTCTTTAGAACTGCAATGACACTTACAACACAACGTCTTATTTGTTAGTTCAAAATCATCATTTGATGTATAAATATTAAACAGAATTTAAGGTGACAACCAAGTTCTAGTTCTGTTACATCGCTCTACACATGCATCGTGTTGGCGAGCATTGTTTTTACCGATGGGGACATTGATACTCTTCACTTTATAATTTCATTCTCACTCATATGCAGTGAAGTTGCTTTAATAATGATTTATGTTTTTTGTATTTATTCCGTTTTCATTTTTAATCAATTTGTCAGATGTATCAACAAATGCAACTACACTATCAACTACAGCAGAGACTCCTACTGGTAAGTTTTTTAGACTGATATTAAATGAAAATGTTCTGTTCTGTTTATATTCCTCTTTGGTTGCATCAGCCGACACATGCTGGTTTTAGCGATAAATTGGTGTTTTGTGTTTTGACATGAATTTGTCAGATACATCATCAGTTCTTACTTCAGAGACATCTACATCCCAGATGCCAACTGGTAAGTTCTAAAACCTGATTTTACGTCAATCTTTTAAAATGCATTAAGAATATAAACATGTCTCTACTGATCATCTTGTTTGGGAGTTGTTTTTTTGGGAGGGGAACTATGCATAAACTGAAATAAGAAAATAGATTGGAATTCTTAATATAGAGTTGAATATATTTTCTTAAGTAAAGAACTGGAATGTGGTATATTTCAGGGAGTGTGCTTTTAATAAATTAAATGTAACTTGTATTAAATGATACCCTCTTGAACTCCTAACCATACATGGCTGCAGCATCATTCTGTCAGGTGGGGTGCAGTGGTGACCAGGGGGTGGAAGCATGTGTAGAAAATGTTTAGTGAATACAAAAAGAGCAAACATGAGAAAATAAAAGCGTAACAAAGGGAACTGGAATAACACTGAGCAAAAGTAAATACAGGAATATAAACACAGCAAATACAACAAAACACAAAGAAAATGAGTAACAATGACTAACAGGAGAGGGCTTACATAGAGAACATGAACGGGAACACCTGTGAACACTCGGGGATTATAGGTGCATGGTATGGCTAGGGAACAGACTGAGAAAAAACACATGACAGGGACTGCAAAACTGAAACATGATCAAAAACGTAAGGACAAAACAAAGGAGAACAGGCGAAGAACATGACACATTTTTTCATTTTCTTTCCTAATTATTTCATTCTAATTTTTAGACTAATGTTTGATTGATTTTTTATGGGGCGGCACGGTGGCGCAGCAGGTAGTGTCGCAGTCACACAGCTCCAGGGGCCTGGAGGTTGTGGGTTCGATTCCCGCTCCGGGTGACTGTCTGTGAGGAGTTGGTGTGTTCTCCCCGTGTCCGCGTGGGTTTCCTCCGGGTACTCCGGTTTCCTCCCACAGTCCAAAACACACGTTGCAGGTGGATTGGCGACTCGAAAGTGTCCGTAGGTGTGAGTGTGTGAGTGAGTGTGTGTGTCTGTGTTGCCCTGTGAAGGACTGGCGTCCCCTCCAGGGTGTAATCCCGCCTTGCGCCCGATGATTCCAGGTAGGCTCTGGACCCCCGCGACCCTAAATTGGATAAGCGGTTACAGATAATGGATGGATGGATGGATGGATGATTTTTTATGTTTTTTACTTCAACTTCTCAGATATATCATCAACAATAACTATTCATTCATGTGTACTCTTAGATTTTTAAAGATTTGTTTGATACATTAGTTTAGTTCAAAACAGGTTTATAACATACTTGTAGGAGTCTGTGTTGTGTCCCTGTAATAACTACTGAGATAGCTGAAAAAGACATATACATTCTATTAGGAATTTAGTTCCACTTTTTTCTGTTTTGCTTATAGCTTTCTAATAATTGTTGGCCTGTATGCAAGCTGCTCTAATGCAGTAATAATCCTGCGGGGATTCAGCACAATCAGCACAATGTAACAGTGTTTTTCTGAGAGTGCATCATAATGTTTTTCTGACCAAAACACAGTGTAATTGCTAAATAATCATTTATTCATCAATTATTTAGAACTGCAATGACACTTACAAAACAACCTCTTATTTGTTAGTTCAAAAACATCATTTGAAACATAAATATTAAACAGAATTGAAGGTGAAAACGAAGTGCTTGTTCTGTTACATCGCTCTACACATGCATCGTCTTGGCAAGCATTGTTTTTACCGATGGGGACTTTGATACTCTTCACTTTATAATTTCATTCTCACTCATATGCAGTGAAGTTGCTTTAATAATGATTTATGTTTTTTGTATTTATTCCGTTTTCATTTTTAATCAATTTGTCAGATGTATCAACAAATGCAACTACACTATCAACTACAGCAGAGACTCCTACTGGTAAGTTTTTAAGACTGATATTAAATTAAAATGTTCTGTTCTGTTTATATTCCTCTTTGGTTGCATCAGCCGACACATGCTGGTTTTAGCGATAAATTGGTGTTTTGTGTTTTGACATGAATTTGTCAGATACATCATCAGTTCTTACTTCAGAGACATCTACATCCCAGGTGCCAACTGGTAAGTTCTAAAACCTGATTTTACGTCAATCTTTTAAAATGCATTAAGAATATAAACATGTCTCTACTGATCATCTTGTTTGGGAGTTGTTTTTTTGGGAGGGGAACTATGCATAAACTGAAATAAGAAAATAGATTGGAATTCTTAATATAGAGTTGAATATATTTTCTTAAGTAAAGAACTGGAATGTGGTATATTTCAGTGAGTGTGCTTTTAATAAATTAAATGTAACTTGTATTAAATGATACCCTCTTGAACTCCTAACCATACATGGCTGCAGCATCATTCTGTCAGGTGGGGTGCAGTGGTGACCAGGGGGTGGAAGCATGTGTAGAAAATGTTTAGTGAATACAAAAAGAGCAAACATGAGAAAATAAAAGCGTAACAAAGGGAACTGGAATAACACTGAGCAAAAGTAAATACAGAAATATAAACACAGCAAATACAACAAAACACAAAGAAAATGAGTAACAATGACTAACAGGAGAGGGCTTACATAGAGAACATGAACGGGAACACCTGTGAACACTCGGGGATTATAGGTGCATGGTATGGCTTGGGAACAGACTGAGAAAAAACACATGACAGGGATTGCAAAACTGAAACATGATCAAAAACGTAAGGACAAAACAAAGGAGAACAGGTGAAGAACATGACACATTTTTTCATTTTCTTTCCTAATTATTTCATTCTAATTTTTAGACTAATGTTTGATTGATTTTTTATGTTTTTTACTTCAACTTCTCAGATACATCATCAACAATAACTATTCATTCATGTGTACTCTTAGATTTTTAAAGATTTGTTTGATACATTAGTTTAGTTCAAAACAGGTTTATAACATACTTGTAGGAGTCTGTGTTGTGTCCCTGTAATAACTACTGAGATAGCTGAAAAAGACATATACATTCTATTAGCAATTTAGTTCCACTTTTTTCTGTTTTGCTTATAGCTTTCTAATAAATGTTGGCCTGTATGCAAGCTGCTCTAATGCAGTAATAATCCTGCGGGGATTCAGCTCAATCAGCACAATGTAACAGTGTTTTTCTGAGAGTGCATCATAATGTTTTTCTGACCAAAACACAGTGTAATTGCTAAATGATCATTCATTCTTTAGAACTGCAATGACACTTACAACACAACGTCTCATTTGTTAGTTCAAAATCATCATTTGATGTATAAATATTAAACAGAATTTAAGGTGACAACCAAGTTCTAGTTCTGTTACATCGCTCTACACATGCATCGTGTTGGCGAGCATTGTTTTTACTGATGGGGGCATTGATACTCTTCGCTTCATAATTTCATTCTCACTCATATGCATTGAACTTGCCTTAATAATGATTTATGTTGTTTGTTTTTATTCCGTTTTCTATTTTTCAATCAATTTGTCAGATGTATCAACAAATGCGACTACACTGTCAACTACAGCAGAGACTTCTACTGGTAAGTCTTTAAGACTGATATTAAGTGAAAATGTTCTGTTCTGTTTATATTCCTCTTCAGTTGCATCAACCGACACATGCTGGTTTTAGCGATGAGGCAGTGGGAAATTATACTGCTTAGTTCATAGTGTTTTCCTCAATAAAATACAGATTCATTGCTAAACAAGTAATCCATTAATGTTTTTGACTTTTTATATCAATTTGTATGGAAAATAATTCAGTACATACTGAATATAAATTCAATTATTAGATCATTCAGGCAGAATAATTTCAGTGTCACCCAAATAAATAAAATGTGTTGCCATTCTTACCCACTAACACCCACTCTGTAACTTGGCACTTCAAGGGTAACTTTGAAGGAATAGTTAGAGGTAATTGATAAGTCAGTTGTTGTAAATTAGTGGGCACAGGTTGGTTGGAGAAGTGCAGTAAGTGATTGTGCATGTGTAGTGTGGTGGGTAATAATTAGATATGATATATCAGAAATGATAAGGAGTAAGTGCTAAAAGCTGACTTAGAATTATCCAATTTAATAAGCATAATTCATATATGATCTTCAGTTTTATAAATAAATATTGAAGCACACCCCACATCAAAAATTTTCTTCATAAGATAAAATATTATTTATGGACTATTATTCAACTGTATTAATCTATTTTCATAAGAAACAAACTGATTTTTCTCATTCATTTTCTACCATAAACATTTATAGATATGAAATAAATCTATAAACGTAACGTTTAATTTCACCCTCTTGACTACTCCCTACAGATGGCTGCAGCATCATTCTGGTGTTTTCTTTTTTCCCCCCCCTTATTAACAGACAGATTTATAAACTAAAAAGCAATTGATGTTTTGTGGTTTTGTTTTCTTACGCTTTAAAACAACTTATTAGATACATCAATAACACTGACGCCTACAAGTAAATTTTACGCAGCTTATGTTAAATTTTCATTCCTTTGTTCATTAACAAAGTTGTATTGCTACAGAAATAATTTACTCGTGTGTTTTTTTCCCTTTTTGTTTCAAAAATTTAAATCATTTTAAATCAACAATGACGCCTAAAGTGATAACAACACTGACTCCTGCAGGTAAATTCTACCAGATTTTAAGCATTATTAAGCATTAAACATTGCTTGTGTACGATAGTAAACTTTCTAAGCCACTCCACAGCCCTTCTAACAAAATTCAGGTGCAGGTCAATGAAATAAATAGCCCATTTAGAAACATGTCAGGTGACCTCTTCAACCACTGTTGATCATGAGTAAACAATGTTATAATAAGTTACCAACAGTTCCTCTCTATTAGCTCTAACACCCCAACTTACATGACGTTAACTAACAAAATACAATACTAAAGTGAAGGAACATTGTTGATAGCTGCTATTTTTAAAGAAACAAATTGAATCAGGAATGGTCTGTAGCACATTTATTATCAATTTATTTTTCACAAAATACAGTGTAACAGCTAGAATATCACTGAATTGATGTTTTGTGTTTTTACATGAATTTGTCAGATACATCATCAGTTCTTACTTCAGAGACATCTACATCCCAGCTGCCAACTGGTAAGTTCTAAAACCTGATTTTATGTCAATCTTTTAAAATGCATTAGGAACATAAACATGTCTCTACTGATCATCTTTGTTTTTTTGGGAGGGGAACTATGCATAAACTGAAATAAGAAAATAGATTGGAATTCTTAATATAGAGTTGAAAATATTTTCTTGAATAAAGAACTGGAATGTGGTATATTTCAGTGAGTGTGCTTTTAATAAATTAAATGTAACTTGTATTAAATGATACCCTCTTGAACTCCTAGCCATACATGGCTGCAGCATCATTCTGTCAGGTGGGGTGCAGTGGTGACCAGGGGGTGGAAGCATGTGCAGAAAATGTTTAGTGAATACAAAAAGAGCAAACATGAGAAAATAAAAGCGTAACAAAGGGAACTGAAATAACACTGAGCAAAAGTAAATACAGGAATATAAACACAGCAAATACAACAAAACACAAAGAAAATAAGTAACAATGACTAACAAGTGAGGGCTTACATATAGAACATGAACGGGATCACCTGTGAACACTCAGGGATTATAGGTGCAGGGTATGGCTAGGGACCAGACTGAGAAAAGACACATGACAGGGAATGCAATACTGAAACGTGATTAAAAACTTAAGGACAAAACACAAGAGAAGAGGCATAGAACATGACACATTCATTCATTTTCTTAACTAAATATTTCTTTCAAATTTTTAGACTAACGTTTGATTGATTTTTCATGCTTTTTAATTCAACTTCTCAGATACATCATCAACAATAACTACAATTGTAACAACACCATATTCTACTGGTAAGTTCTAAAATATAATTTAATATGAAAATGGTCTACACGCTTGGAGAACAATATTTGCCAGTTCTGGTACATCAGATAAGCAAGTGCTCATGGCTTGACCAGCACTGCTAGAATTTAAGGTGGGGGGATGATCGTCTTCACTTTATGAGATTTCCTTCAGTAAGACCCTGTCTTGTGTAGTTTCTACACTAGCTATTCATTTAAGAGTTTACTTAGGTTTTTAACAATTTTTTAGATGCATTAGTTCAGTTCAAAACAGGTTTTAGAACATACTTGTAAGAATCTGTGTTGTGCCTCTGTGATAACTGCTGAGACAACTGAAAAAGACATATACATTCTATTAGGAATTTAGTTCCACTTTTTTCTGTTTTGCTTATAGCTTTCTAATATTTGTTGGACTGTATGCAAGCTGCTCTAATGTAGTAATAATCCTGCAGGGATTCAACACAATCAACACAATGTAACAGTGTTTTTCTGAGAGTGCATCATAATGTTTTTCTGACCAAAACACAGTGTAATTGCTAAATAATCATTTATTCATCAATTATTTAGAACTGCAATGACACTTACAAAACAACCTCTTATTTGTTAGTTCAAAAACATCATTTGAAACATAAATATTAAACAGAATTGAAGGTGAAAACGAAGTGCTTGTTCTGTTACATCGCTCTACACATGCATCGTCTTGGCAAGCATTGTTTTTACCGATGGGGACTTTGATACTCTTCACTTTATAATTTCATTCTCACTCATATGCAGTGAAGTTGCTTTAATAATGATTTATGTTTTTTGTATTTATTCCGTTTTCATTTTTAATCAATTTGTCAGATGTATCAACAAATGCAACTACACTATCAACTACAGCAGAGACTCCTACTGGTAAGTTTTTAAGACTGATATTAAATTAAAATGTTCTGTTCTGTTTATATTCCTCTTTGGTTGCATCAGCCGACACATGCTGGTTTTAGCGATAAATTGGTGTTTTGTGTTTTGACATGAATTTGTCAGATACATCATCAGTTCTTACTTCAGAGACATCTACATCCCAGGTGCCAACTGGTAAGTTCTAAAACCTGATTTTACGTCAATCTTTTAAAATGCATTAAGAATATAAACATGTCTCTACTGATCATCTTGTTTGGGAGTTGTTTTTTTGGGAGGGGAACTATGCATAAACTGAAATAAGAAAATAGATTGGAATTCTTAATATAGAGTTGAATATATTTTCTTAAGTAAAGAACTGGAATGTGGTATATTTCAGTGAGTGTGCTTTTAATAAATTAAATGTAACTTGTATTAAATGATACCCTCTTGAACTCCTAACCATACATGGCTGCAGCATCATTCTGTCAGGTGGGGTGCAGTGGTGACCAGGGGGTGGAAGCATGTGTAGAAAATGTTTAGTGAATACAAAAAGAGCAAACATGAGAAAATAAAAGCGTAACAAAGGGAACTGGAATAACACTGAGCAAAAGTAAATACAGGAATATAAACACAGCAAATACAACAAAACACAAAGAAAATGAGTAACAATGACTAACAGGAGAGGGCTTACATAGAGAACATGAACGGGAACACCTGTGAACACTCGGGGATTATAGGTGCATGGTATGGCTTGGGAACAGACTGAGAAAAAACACATGACAGGGATTGCAAAACTGAAACATGATCAAAAACGTAAGGACAAAACAAAGGAGAACAGGTGAAGAACATGACACATTTTTTCATTTTCTTTCCTAATTATTTCATTCTAATTTTTAGACTAATGTTTGATTGATTTTTTATGTTTTTTACTTCAACTTCTCAGATACATCATCAACAATAACTATTCATTCATGTGTACTCTTAGATTTTTAAAGATTTGTTTGATACATTAGTTTAGTTCAAAACAGGTTTATAACATACTTGTAGGAGTCTGTGTTGTGTCCCTGTAATAACTACTGAGATAGCTGAAAAAGACATATACATTCTATTAGCAATTTAGTTCCACTTTTTTCTGTTTTGCTTATAGCTTTCTAATAAATGTTGGCCTGTATGCAAGCTGCTCTAATGCAGTAATAATCCTGCGGGGATTCAGCTCAATCAGCACAATGTAACAGTGTTTTTCTGAGAGTGCATCATAATGTTTTTCTGACCAAAACACAGTGTAATTGCTAAATGATCATTCATTCTTTAGAACTGCAATGACACTTACAACACAACGTCTTATTTGTTAGTTCAAAATCATCATTTGATGTATAAATATTAAACAGAATTTAAGGTGACAACCAAGTTCTAGTTCTGTTACATCGCTCTACACATGCATCGTGTTGGCGAGCATTGTTTTTACTGATGGGGGCATTGATACTCTTCGCTTCATAATTTCATTCTCACTCATATGCATTGAACTTGCCTTAATAATGATTTATGTTGTTTGTTTTTATTCCGTTTTCTATTTTTCAATCAATTTGTCAGATGTATCAACAAATGCGACTACACTGTCAACTACAGCAGAGACTTCTACTGGTAAGTCTTTAAGACTGATATTAAGTGAAAATTTTCTGTTCTGTTTATATTCCTCTTCAGTTGCATCAACCGACACATGCTGGTTTTAGCGATGAGGCAGTGGGAAATTATACTGCTTAGTTCATAGTGTTTTCCTCAATAAAATACAGATTCATTGCTAAACAAGTAATCCATTAATGTTTTTGACTTTTTATATCAATTTGTACGGAAAATAATTCAGTACATACTGAATATAAATTCAATTATTAGATCATTCAGGCAGAATAATTTCAGTGTCACCCAAATAAATAAAATGTGTTGCCATTCTTACCCACTAACACCCCCTCTGTAACTTGGCACTTCAAGGGTAACTTTGAAGGAATAGTTAGAGGTAATTGATAAGTCAGTTGTTGTAAATTAGTGGGCACAGGTTGGTTGGAGAAGTGCAGTAAGTGATTGTGCATGTGTAGTGTGGTGGGTTATAATCAGATATGATATATCAGAAATGATAAGGAGTAAGTGCTAAAAGCTGACTTAGATTTATCCAATTTAATAAGCATAATTCATATAAGATCTTCAGTTTTATAAATAAATATTAAAGCACACCCCACATCATAATTTTCTTCATAAAATAAAATATTATTTATGGACTATTATTCAACTGTATTAATCTATTTTCATAAGAAACAAACAGATTTTTCCAATTCATTTTCTACTATAAACATTTATAGATATGAAATAAATCTATAAATGTAACGTTTAATTTCGCCCTCTTGACTACTCCCTACAGATGGCTGCAGCATCATTCTGGTGTCCCCCCCCCCCCCCCCCCCTTATTATCAGACAGATTTATAAACTAAAAAGCAATTGATGTTTTGTGGTTTTGTTTTCTTACGCTTTAAAACAACTTATTAGATACATCAATAACACTGACGCCTACAAGTAAATTTTACGCAGCTTATGTTAAATTCACTTGAACTCATGACCTGGTCATTTTCATTCCTTTGTTCATTAACAAAGTTGTATTGCTACAGAAATAATTTACTCGTGTGTTTTTTTCCCTTTTTGTTTCAAAATTTTAAATCATTTTAAATCAACAATGACGCCTAAAGTGATAACAACACTGACTCCTGCAGGTAAATTCTACCAGATTTTAAGCATTATTAAGCATTAAACATTGCTTGTGTACGATAGTAAACTTTCTAAGCCACTCCACAGCCCTTCTAACAAAATTCAGGTGCAGGTCAATGAAATAAATAGCCCATTTAGAAACATGTCAGGTGACCTCTTCAACCACTGTTGATCATGAGTAAACAATGTTATAATAAGTTACCAACAGTTCCTCTCTATTAGCTCTAACACCCCAACTTACATGACGTTAACTAACAAAATGCAATACTAAAGTGAAGGAACATTGTTGATAGCTGCTATTTTTAAAGAAACAAATTGAATCAGGAATGGTCTGTAGCACATTTATTATCAATTTATTTTTCACAAAATACAGTGTAACAGCTAGAATATCATTGAATTGATGTTTTGTGTTTTTACATGAATTTGTCATATACATCATCAGTTCTTACTTCAGAGACATCTACATCCCAGCTGCCAACTGGTAAGTTCTAAAACCTGATTTTATGTCAATCTTTTAAAATGCATTAGGAACATAAACATGTCTCTACTGATCATCTTTGTTTTTTTGGGAGGGGAACTATGCATAAACTGAAATAAGAAAATAGATTGGAATTCTTAATATAGAGTTGAAAATATTTTCTTGAATAAAGAACTGGAATGTGGTATATTTCAGTGAGTGTGCTTTTAATAAATTAAATGTAACTTGTATTAAATGATACCCTCTTGAACTCCTAACCATACATGGCTGCAGCATCATTCTGTCAGGTGGGGTGCAGTGGTGACCAGGGGGTGGAAGCATGTGTAGAAAATGTTTAGTGAATACAAAAAGAGCAAACATGAGAAAATAAAAGCGTTACAAAGGGAACTGGAATAACACTGAGCAAAAGTAAATACAGGAATATAAACACAGCAAATACAACAAAACACAAAGAAAATAAGTAACAATGACTAACAAGTGAGGGCTTACATATAGAACATGAACGGGATCACCTGTGAACACTCAGGGATTATAGGTGCAGGGTATGGCTAGGGACCAGACTGAGAAAAGACACATGACAGGGAATGCAATACTGAAACGTGATTAAAAACTTAAGGACAAAACACAAGAGAAGAGGCATAGAACATGACACATTCATTCATTTTCTTAACTAAATATTTCTTTCAAATTTTTAGACTAACTTTTGATTGATTTTTCATGCTTTTTAATTCAACTTCTCAGATACATCATCAACAATAACTACAATTATGACAACACCATCTCCTACTGGTAAGTTCTAAAATATAATTTAATATGAAAATGCTCTACACACTTGGAGAACAATATTTGCCAGTTCTGGTACATCAGATAAGCAAGTGCTCATGGCTTGACCAGCACTGCTAGAATTTAAGGTGGGGGGATGATAGTCTTCACTTTATGAGATTTCCTTCAGTAAGACCCTGTCCTGTGTAGTTTCTACACTAGCTATTCATTTAAGAGTTTACTTAGGTTTTTAACAATTTTTTAGATGCATTAGTTCAGTTCAAAACAGGTTTTAGAACATACTTGTAAGAATCTGTGTTGTGCCTCTGTGATAACTGCTGAGACAACTGAAAAAGACATATACATTCTATTAGGAATTTAGTTCCACTTTTTTCTGTTTTGCTTATAGCTTTCTATTATTTGTTGGACTGTATGCAAGCTGCTCTAATGTAGTAATAATCCTGCAGGGATTCAACACAATCAACACAATGTAACAGTGTTTTTCTGAGAGTGCATCATAATGTTTTTCTGACCAAAACACAGTGTAATTGCTAAATAATCATTTATTCTTTAGAACTGCAATGACACTTACAAAACAACCTCTTATTTGTTAGTTCAAAAACATCATTTGAAACATAAATATTAAACAGAATTGAAGGTGAAAACGAAGTGCTTGTTCTGTTACATCGCTCTACACATGCATCGTCTTGGCAAGCATTGTTTTTACCGATGGGGACATTGATACTCTTCACTTTATAATTTCATTCTCACTCATATGCAGTGAAGTTGCTTTAATAATGATTTATGTTTTTTGTATTTATTCCGTTTTCATTTTTAATCAATTTGTCAGATGTATCAACAAATGCAACTACACAATCAACTACAGCAGAGACTCCTACTGGTAAGTTTTTTAGACTGATATTAAATGAAAATGTTCTGTTCTGTTTATATTCCTCTTTGGTTGCATCAGCCGACACATGCTGGTTTTAGCGATCAATTGGTGTTTTGTGTTTTGACATGAATTTGTCAGATACATCATCGGTTCTTACTTCAGAGACATCTACATCCCAGGTGCCAACTGGTAAGTTCTAAAACCTGATTTTACGTCAATCTTTTAAAATGCATTAAGAATATAAACATGTCTCTACTGATCATCTTGTTTGGGAGTTGTTTTTTTGGGAGGGGAACTATGCATAAACTGAAATAAGAAAATAGATTGGAATTCTTAATATAGAGTTGAATATATTTTCTTAAGTAAAGAACTGGAATGTGGTATATTTCAGTGAGTGTGCTTTTAATAAATTAAATGTAACTTGTATTAAATGATACCCTCTTGAACTCCTAACCATACATGGCTGCAGCATCATTCTGTCAGGTGGGGTGCAGTGGTGACCAGGGGGTGGAAGCATGTGTAGAAAATGTTTAGTGAATACAAAAAGAGCAAACATGAGAAAATAAAAGCGTAACAAAGGGAACTGGAATAACACTGAGCAAAAGTAAATACAGGAATATAAACACAGCAAATACAACAAAACACAAAGAAAATGAGTAACAATGACTAACAGGAGAGGGCTTACATAGAGAACATGAACGGGAACACCTGTGAACACTCGGGGATTATAGGTGCATGGTATGGCTAGGGAACAGACTGAGAAAAAACACATGACAGGGACTGCAAAACTGAAACATGATCAAAAACGTAAGGACAAAACAAAGGAGAACAGGCGAAGAACATGACACATTTTTTCATTTTCTTTCCTAATTATTTCATTCTAATTTTTAGACTAATGTTTGATTGATTTTTTATGGGGCGGCACGGTGGCGCAGCAGGTAGTGTCGCAGTCACACAGCTCCAGGGGCCTGGAGGTTGTGGGTTCGATTCCCGCTCCGGGTGACTGTCTGTGAGGAGTTGGTGTGTTCTCCCCGTGTCCGCGTGGGTTTCCTCCGGGTACTCCGGTTTCCTCCCACAGTCCAAAACACACGTTGCAGGTGGATTGGCGACTCGAAAGTGTCCGTAGGTGTGAGTGTGTGAGTGAATGTGTGTGTGTCTGTGTTGCCCTGTGAAGGACTGGCGTCCCCTCCAGTGTGTAATCCCGCCTTGCGCCCGATGATTCCAGGTAGGCTCTGGACCCCCGCGACCCTAAATTGGATAAGCGGTTACAGATAATGGATGGATGGATGGATGATTTTTTATGTTTTTTACTTCAACTTCTCAGATACATCATCAACAATAACTATTCATTCATGTGTACTCTTAGATTTTTAAAGATTTGTTTGATACATTAGTTTAGTTCAAAACAGGTTTATAACATACTTGTAGGAGTCTGTGTTGTGTCCCTGTAATAACTACTGAGATAGCTGAAAAAGACATATACATTCTATTAGGAATTTAGTTCCACTTTTTTCTGTTTTGCTTATAGCTTTCTAATAATTGTTGGCCTGTATGCAAGCTGCTCTAATGCAGTAATAATCCTGCGGGGATTCAGCACAATCAGCACAATGTAACAGTGTTTTTCTGAGAGTGCATCATAATGTTTTTCTGACCAAAACACAGTGTAATTGCTAAATTATCATTCATTCTTTAGAACTGCAATGACACTTACAACACAACGTCTTATTTGTTAGTTCAAAATCATCATTTGAAGTATAAATATTAAACAGAATTGAAGGTGACAACCAAGTGCTAGTTCTGTTACATCACTCTACACATGCATCGTGTTGGCGAGCATTGTTTTTACTGATGGGGGCATTGATACTCTTCGCTTCATAATTTCATTCTCACTCATATGCATTGAACTTGCCTTAATAATGATTTATGTTGTTTGTTTTTATTCCGTTTTCTATTTTTCAATCAATTTGTCAGATGTATCAACAAATGCGACTACACTGTCAACTACAGCAGAGACTTCTACTGGTAAGTCTTTAAGACTGATATTAAGTGAAAATGTTCTGTTCTGTTTATATTCCTCTTCAGTTGCATCAACCGACACATGCTGGTTTTAGCGATGAGGCAGTGGGAAATTATACTGCTTAGTTCATAGTGTTTTCCTCAATAAAATACAGATTCATTGCTAAACAAGTAATCCATTAATGTTTTTGACTTTTTATATCAATTTGTATGGAAAATAATTCAGTACATACTGAATATAAATTCAATTATTAGATCATTCAGGCAGAATAATTTCAGTGTCACCCAAATAAATAAAATGTGTTGCCATTCTTACCCACTAACACCCACTCTGTAACTTGGCACTTCAAGGGTAACTTTGAAGGAATAGTTAGAGGTAATTGATAAGTCAGTTGTTGTAAATTAGTGGGCACAGGTTGGTTGGAGAAGTGCAGTAAGTGATTGTGCATGTGTAGTGTGGTGGGTAATAATTAGATATGATATATCAGAAATGATAAGGAGTAAGTGCTAAAAGCTGACTTAGAATTATCCAATTTAATAAGCATAATTCATATATGATCTTCAGTTTTATAAATAAATATTGAAGCACACCCCACATCAAAAATTTTCTTCATAAGATAAAATATTATTTATGGACTATTATTCAACTGTATTAATCTATTTTCATAAGAAACAAACTGATTTTTCTCATTCATTTTCTACCATAAACATTTATAGATATGAAATAAATCTATAAACGTAACGTTTAATTTCACCCTCTTGACTACTCCCTACAGATGGCTGCAGCATCATTCTGGTGTTTTCTTTCCCCCCCCCCCCTTATTAACAGACAGATTTATAAACTAAAAAGCAATTGATGTTTTGTGGTTTTGTTTTCTTACGCTTTAAAACAACTTATTAGATACATCAATAACACTGACGCCTACAAGTAAATTTTACGCAGCTTATGTTAAATTCACTTGAACTCATGACCTGGTCATTTTCATTCCTTTGTTCATTAACAAAGTTGTATTGCTACAGAAATAATTTACTCGTGTGTTTTTTTCCCTTTTTGTTTCAAAATTTTAAATCATTTTAAATCAACAATGACGCCTAAAGTGATAACAACACTGACTCCTGCAGGTAAATTCTACCAGATTTTAAGCATTATTAAGCATTAAACATTGCTTGTGTACGATAGTAAACTTTCTAAGCCACTCCACCGCCCTTCTAACAAAATTCAGGTGCAGGTCAATGAAATAAATAGCCCATTTAGAAACATGTCAGGTGACCTCTTCAACCACTGTTGATCATGAGTAAACAATGTTATAATAAGTTACCAACAGTTCCTCTCTATTAGCTCTAACACCCCAACTTACATGACGTTAACTAACAAAATACAATACTAAAGTGAAGGAACATTGTTGATAGCTGCTATTTTTAAAGAAACAAATTGAATCAGGAATGGTCTGTAGCACATTTATTATCAATTTATTTTTCACAAAATACAGTGTAACAGCTAGAATATCACTGAATTGATGTTTTGTGTTTTTACATGAATTTGTCAGATACATCATCAGTTCTTACTTCAGAGACATCTACATCCCAGCTGCCAACTGGTAAGTTCTAAAACCTGATTTTATGTCAATCTTTTAAAATGCATTAGGAACATAAACATGTCTCTACTGATCATCTTTGTTTTTTTGGGAGGGGAACTATGCATAAACTGAAATAAGAAAATAGATTGGAATTCTTAATATAGAGTTGAAAATATTTTCTTGAATAAAGAACTGGAATGTGGTATATTTCAGTGAGTGTGCTTTTAATAAATTAAATGTAACTTGTATTAAATGATACCCTCTTGAACTCCTAGCCATACATGGCTGCAGCATCATTCTGTCAGGTGGGGTGCAGTGGTGACCAGGGGGTGGAAGCATGTGCAGAAAATGTTTAGTGAATACAAAAAGAGCAAACATGAGAAAATAAAAGCGTAACAAAGGGAACTGAAATAACACTGAGCAAAAGTAAATACAGGAATATAAACACAGCAAATACAACAAAACACAAAGAAAATAAGTAACAATGACTAACAAGTGAGGGCTTACATATAGAACATGAACGGGATCACCTGTGAACACTCAGGGATTCTAGGTGCAGGGTATGGCTAGGGACCAGACTGAGAAAAGACACATGACAGGGAATGCAATACTGAAACGTGATTAAAAACTTAAGGACAAAACACAAGAGAAGAGGCATAGAACATGACACATTCATTCATTTTCTTAACTAAATATTTCTTTCAAATTTTTAGACTAACGTTTGATTGATTTTTCATGCTTTTTAATTCAACTTCTCAGATACATCATCAACAATAACTACAATTGTAACAACACCATATTCTACTGGTAAGTTCTAAAATATAATTTAATATGAAAATGGTCTACACGCTTGGAGAACAATATTTGCCAGTTCTGGTACATCAGATAAGCAAGTGCTCATGGCTTGACCAGCACTGCTAGAATTTAAGGTGGGGGGATGATCGTCTTCACTTTATGAGATTTCCTTCAGTAAGACCCTGTCTTGTGTAGTTTCTACACTAGCTATTCATTTAAGAGTTTACTTAGGTTTTTAACAATTTTTTAGATGCATTAGTTCAGTTCAAAACAGGTTTTAGAACATACTTGTAAGAATCTGTGTTGTGCCTCTGTGATAACTGCTGAGACAACTGAAAAAGACATATACATTCTATTAGGAATTTAGTTCCACTTTTTTCTGTTTTGCTTATAGCTTTCTAATATTTGTTGGACTGTATGCAAGCTGCTCTAATGTAGTAATAATCCTGCAGGGATTCAACACAATCAACACAATGTAACAGTGTTTTTCTGAGAGTGCATCATAATGTTTTTCTGACCAAAACACAGTGTAATTGCTAAATAATCATTTATTCTTTAGAACTGCAATGACACTTACAAAACAACCTCTTATTTGTTAGTTCAAAAACATCATTTGAAACATAAATATTAAACAGAATTGAAGGTGAAAACGAAGTGCTTGTTCTGTTACATCGCTCTACACATGCATCGTCTTGGCAAGCATTGTTTTTACCGATGGGGACATTGATACTCTTCACTTTATAATTTCATTCTCACTCATATGCAGTGAAGTTGCTTTAATAATGATTTATGTTTTTTGTATTTATTCCGTTTTCATTTTTAATCAATTTGTCAGATGTATCAACAAATGCAACTACACAATCAACTACAGCAGAGACTCCTACTGGTAAGTTTTTTAGACTGATATTAAATGAAAATGTTCTGTTCTGTTTATATTCCTCTTTGGTTGCATCAGCCGACACATGCTGGTTTTAGCGATCAATTGGTGTTTTGTGTTTTGACATGAATTTGTCAGATACATCATCGGTTCTTACTTCAGAGACATCTACATCCCAGGTGCCAACTGGTAAGTTCTAAAACCTGATTTTACGTCAATCTTTTAAAATGCATTAAGAATATAAACATGTCTCTACTGATCATCTTGTTTGGGAGTTGTTTTTTTGGGAGGGGAACTATGCATAAACTGAAATAAGAAAATAGATTGGAATTCTTAATATAGAGTTGAATATATTTTCTTAAGTAAAGAACTGGAATGTGGTATATTTCAGTGAGTGTGCTTTTAATAAATTAAATGTAACTTGTATTAAATGATACCCTCTTGAACTCCTAACCATACATGGCTGCAGCATCATTCTGTCAGGTGGGGTGCAGTGGTGACCAGGGGGTGGAAGCATGTGTAGAAAATGTTTAGTGAATACAAAAAGAGCAAACATGAGAAAATAAAAGCGTAACAAAGGGAACTGGAATAACACTGAGCAAAAGTAAATACAGGAATATAAACACAGCAAATACAACAAAACACAAAGAAAATGAGTAACAATGACTAACAGGAGAGGGCTTATATAGAGAACATGAACGGGAACACCTGTGAACACTCGGGGATTATAGGTGCATGGTATGGCTAGGGAACAGACTGAGAAAAAACACATGACAGGGACTGCAAAACTGAAACATGATCAAAAACGTAAGGACAAAACAAAGGAGAACAGGCGAAGAACATGACACATTTTTTCATTTTCTTTCCTAATTATTTCATTCTAATTTTTAGACTAATGTTTGATTGATTTTTTATGTTTTTTACTTCAACTTCTCAGATACATCATCAACAATAACTATTCATTCATGTGTACTCTTAGATTTTTAAAGATTTGTTTGATACATTAGTTTAGTTCAAAACAGGTTTATAACATACTTGTAGGAGTCTGTGTTGTGTCCCTGTAATAACTACTGAGATAGCTGAAAAAGACATATACATTCTATTAGGAATTTAGTTCCACTTTTTTCTGTTTTGCTTATAGCTTTCTAATAATTGTTGGCCTGTATGCAAGCTGCTCTAATGCAGTAATAATCCTGCGGGGATTCAGCACAATCAGCACAATGTAACAGTGTTTTTCTGAGAGTGCATCATAATGTTTTTCTGACCAAAACACAGTGTAATTGCTAAATTATCATTCATTCTTTAGAACTGCAATGACACTTACAACACAACGTCTTATTTGTTAGTTCAAAATCATCATTTGAAGTATAAATATTAAACAGAATTGAAGGTGACAACCAAGTGCTAGTTCTGTTACATCACTCTACACATGCATCGTGTTGGCGAGCATTGTTTTTACTGATGGGGGCATTGATACTCTTCGCTTCATAATTTCATTCTCACTCATATGCATTGAACTTGCCTTAATAATGATTTATGTTGTTTGTTTTTATTCCGTTTTCTATTTTTCAATCAATTTGTCAGATGTATCAACAAATGCGACTACACTGTCAACTACAGCAGAGACTTCTACTGGTAAGTCTTTAAGACTGATATTAAGTGAAAATGTTCTGTTCTGTTTATATTCCTCTTCAGTTGCATCAACCGACACATGCTGGTTTTAGCGATGAGGCAGTGGGAAATTATACTGCTTAGTTCATAGTGTTTTCCTCAATAAAATACAGATTCATTGCTAAACAAGTAATCCATTAATGTTTTTGACTTTTTATATCAATTTGTATGGAAAATAATTCAGTACATACTGAATATAAATTCAATTATTAGATCATTCAGGCAGAATAATTTCAGTGTCACCCAAATAAATAAAATGTGTTGCCATTCTTACCCACTAACACCCACTCTGTAACTTGGCACTTCAAGGGTAACTTTGAAGGAATAGTTAGAGGTAATTGATAAGTCAGTTGTTGTAAATTAGTGGGCACAGGTTGGTTGGAGAAGTGCAGTAAGTGATTGTGCATGTGTAGTGTGGTGGGTAATAATTAGATATGATATATCAGAAATGATAAGGAGTAAGTGCTAAAAGCTGACTTAGAATTATCCAATTTAATAAGCATAATTCATATATGATCTTCAGTTTTATAAATAAATATTGAAGCACACCCCACATCAAAAATTTTCTTCATAAGATAAAATATTATTTATGGACTATTATTCAACTGTATTAATCTATTTTCATAAGAAACAAACTGATTTTTCTCATTCATTTTCTACCATAAACATTTATAGATATGAAATAAATCTATAAACGTAACGTTTAATTTCACCCTCTTGACTACTCCCTACAGATGGCTGCAGCATCATTCTGGTGTTTTCTTCCCCCCCCCCCCTTATTAACAGACAGATTTATAAACTAAAAAGCAATTGATGTTTTGTGGTTTTGTTTTCTTACGCTTTAAAACAACTTATTAGATACATCAATAACACTGACGCCTACAAGTAAATTTTACGCAGCTTATGTTAAATTCACTTGAACTCATGACCTGGTCATTTTCATTCCTTTGTTCATTAACAAAGTTGTATTGCTACAGAAATAATTTACTCGTGTGTTTTTTTCCCTTTTTGTTTCAAAATTTTAAATCATTTTAAATCAACAATGACGCCTAAAGTGATAACAACACTGACTCCTGCAGGTAAATTCTACCAGATTTTAAGCATTATTAAGCATTAAACATTGCTTGTGTACGATAGTAAACTTTCTAAGCCACTCCACCGCCCTTCTAACAAAATTCAGGTGCAGGTCAATGAAATAAATAGCCCATTTAGAAACATGTCAGGTGACCTCTTCAACCACTGTTGATCATGAGTAAACAATGTTATAATAAGTTACCAACAGTTCCTCTCTATTAGCTCTAACACCCCAACTTACATGACGTTAACTAACAAAATACAATACTAAAGTGAAGGAACATTGTTGATAGCTGCTATTTTTAAAGAAACAAATTGAATCAGGAATGGTCTGTAGCACATTTATTATCAATTTATTTTTCACAAAATACAGTGTAACAGCTAGAATATCACTGAATTGATGTTTTGTGTTTTTACATGAATTTGTCAGATACATCATCAGTTCTTACTTCAGAGACATCTACATCCCAGCTGCCAACTGGTAAGTTCTAAAACCTGATTTTATGTCAATCTTTTAAAATGCATTAGGAACATAAACATGTCTCTACTGATCATCTTTGTTTTTTTGGGAGGGGAACTATGCATAAACTGAAATAAGAAAATAGATTGGAATTCTTAATATAGAGTTGAAAATATTTTCTTGAATAAAGAACTGGAATGTGGTATATTTCAGTGAGTGTGCTTTTAATAAATTAAATGTAACTTGTATTAAATGATACCCTCTTGAACTCCTAGCCATACATGGCTGCAGCATCATTCTGTCAGGTGGGGTGCAGTGGTGACCAGGGGGTGGAAGCATGTGCAGAAAATGTTTAGTGAATACAAAAAGAGCAAACATGAGAAAATAAAAGCGTAACAAAGGGAACTGAAATAACACTGAGCAAAAGTAAATACAGGAATATAAACACAGCAAATACAACAAAACACAAAGAAAATAAGTAACAATGACTAACAAGTGAGGGCTTACATATAGAACATGAACGGGATCACCTGTGAACACTCAGGGATTCTAGGTGCAGGGTATGGCTAGGGACCAGACTGAGAAAAGACACATGACAGGGAATGCAATACTGAAACGTGATTAAAAACTTAAGGACAAAACACAAGAGAAGAGGCATAGAACATGACACATTCATTCATTTTCTTAACTAAATATTTCTTTCAAATTTTTAGACTAACGTTTGATTGATTTTTCATGCTTTTTAATTCAACTTCTCAGATACATCATCAACAATAACTACAATTGTAACAACACCATATTCTACTGGTAAGTTCTAAAATATAATTTAATATGAAAATGGTCTACACGCTTGGAGAACAATATTTGCCAGTTCTGGTACATCAGATAAGCAAGTGCTCATTGCTTGACCAGCACTGCTAGAATTTAAGGTGGGGGGATGATCGTCTTCACTTTATGAGATTTCCTTCAGTAAGACCCTGTCTTGTGTAGTTTCTACACTAGCTATTCATTTAAGAGTTTACTTAGGTTTTTAACAATTTTTTAGATGCATTAGTTCAGTTCAAAACAGGTTTTAGAACATACTTGTAAGAATCTGTGTTGTGCCTCTGTGATAACTGCTGAGACAACTGAAAAAGACATATACATTCTATTAGGAATTTAGTTCCACTTTTTTCTGTTTTGCTTATAGCTTTCTAATATTTGTTGGACTGTATGCAAGCTGCTCTAATGTAGTAATAATCCTGCAGGGATTCAACACAATCAACACAATGTAACAGTGTTTTTCTGAGAGTGCATCATAATGTTTTTCTGACCAAAACACAGTGTAATTGCTAAATAATCATTTATTCTTTAGAACTGCAATGACACTTACAAAACAACCTCTTATTTGTTAGTTCAAAAACATCATTTGAAACATAAATATTAAACAGAATTGAAGGTGAAAACGAAGTGCTTGTTCTGTTACATCGCTCTACACATGCATCGTCTTGGCAAGCATTGTTTTTACCGATGGGGACATTGATACTCTTCACTTTATAATTTCATTCTCACTCATATGCAGTGAAGTTGCTTTAATAATGATTTATGTTTTTTGTATTTATTCCGTTTTCATTTTTAATCAATTTGTCAGATGTATCAACAAATGCAACTACACTATCAACTACAGCAGAGACTCCTACTGGTAAGTTTTTAAGACTGATATTAAATGAAAATGTTCTGTTCTGTTTATATTCCTCTTTGGTTGCATCAGCCGACACATGCTGGTTTTAGCGATAAATTGGTGTTTTGTGTTTTGACATGAATTTGTCAGATACATCATCAGTTCTTACTTCAGAGACATCTACATCCCAGGTGCCAACTGGTAAGTTCTAAAACCTGATTTTACGTCAATCTTTTAAAATGCATTAAGAATATAAACATGTCTCTACTGATCATCTTGTTTGGGAGTTGTTTTTTTGGGAGGGGACTATGCATAAACTGAAATAAGAAAATAGATTGGAATTCTTAATATAGAGTTGAATATATTTTCTTAAGTAAAGAACTGGAATGTGGTATATTTCAGTGAGTGTGCTTTTAATAAATTAAATGTAACTTGTATTAAATGATACCCTCTTGAACTCCTAACCATACATGGCTGCAGCATCATTCTGTCAGGTGGGGTGCAGTGGTGACCAGGGGGTGGAAGCATGTGTAGAAAATGTTTAGTGAATACAAAAAGAGCAAACATGAGAAAATAAAAGCGTAACAAAGGGAACTGGAATAACACTGAGCAAAAGTAAATACAGGAATA
Organism: Hoplias malabaricus; assembly: GCF_029633855.1. Taxonomy (NCBI): domain Eukaryota; kingdom Metazoa; phylum Chordata; class Actinopteri; order Characiformes; family Erythrinidae; genus Hoplias; species Hoplias malabaricus. The sequence goes on along the minus strand of NC_089818.1, from coordinate 21,522,205 downwards.
TAAACACAGCAAATACAACAAAACACAAAGAAAATGAGTAACAATGACTAACAGGAGAGGGCTTACATAGAGAACATGAACGGGAACACCTGTGAACACTCGGGGATTATAGGTGCATGGTATGGCTAGGGAACAGACTGAGAAAAAACACATGACAGGGACTGCAAAACTGAAACATGATCAAAAACGTAAGGACAAAACAAAGGAGAACAGGCGAAGAACATGACACATTTTTTCATTTTCTTTCCTAATTATTTCATTCTAATTTTTAGACTAATGTTTGATTGATTTTTTATGTTTTTTACTTCAACTTCTCAGATACATCATCAACAATAGCTATTCATTCATGTGTACACTTAGATTTTTAAAGATTTGTTTGATACATTAGTTTGGTTCAAAACCAAATTTATTTAGAACATACTTGTAGGAGTCTGTGTTGTGTCCCTGTAATAACTACTGAGATAGCTGAAAAAGACATATACATTCTATTAGGAATTTAGTTTCACTTTTTTCTGTTTTGCTTATAGCTTTCTAATAATTGTTGGCCTGTATGCAAGCTGCTCTAATGCAGTAATAATCCTGCGGGGATTCAGCACAATCAGCACAATGTAACTGTTTTTCTGAGAGTGCATCATAATGTTTTTCTGACCAAAACACAGTGTAATTGCTAAATTATCATTCATTCTTTAGAACTGCAATGACACTTACAACACAACGTCTTATTTGTTAGTTCAAAAACACCATTTGAAGTATAAATATTAAACAGAATTGAAGGTGACAACCAAGTGCTAGTTCTGTTACATCGCTCTACACATGCATCGTGTTGGCGAGCATTGTTTTTACTGATGGGGGCATTGATACTCTTCGCTTCATAATTTCATTCTCACTCATATGCATTGAACTTGCCTTAATAATGATTTATGTTGTTTGTTTTTATTCCGTTTTCTATTTTTTAATCAATTTGTCAGATGTATCAACAAATGCGACTACACTGTCAACTACAGCAAAGACTTCTACTGGTAAGTCTTTAAGACTGATATTAAGTGAAAATGTTCTGTTCGGTTTATATTCCTCTTCGGTTGCATCAACCGACACATGCTGGTTTTAGCGATGAGGCAGTGGGAAATTATACTGCTTAGTTCATAGTGTTTTCCTCAATAAAATACAGATTCATTGCTAAACAAGTAATCCATTAATGTTTTTGGCTTTTTATATCAATTTGTATGGAAAATAATTCAGTACATACTGAATATAAATTCAATTATTAGATCATTCAGGCAGAATAATTTCAGTGTCACCCAAATAAATAAAATGTGTTGCCATTCTTACCCACTAACACCCCCTCTGTAACTTGACACTTCAAGGGCAACTTTGAAGGAATAGTTAGAGGTAATTGAAAAGTCAGTTGTTGTAAATTAGTGGGCACAGGTTGGTTGGAGAAGTGCAGTAAGTGATTGTGCATGTGTAGTGTGGTGGGTAATAATTAGATATGATATATCAGAAATGATAAGGAGTAAGTGCTAAAAGCTGACTTAGAATTATCCAATTTAATAAGCATAATTCATATATGATCTTCAGTTTTATAAATAAATATTGAAGCACACCCCACATCATAATTTTCTTCATAAGATAAAATATTATTTATGGACTATTATTCAACTGTATTAATCTATTTTCATAAGAAACAAACAGATTTTTCCAATTCATTTTCTACTATAAACATTTATAGATATGAAATAAATCTATAAATGTAACGTTTAATTTCGCCCTCTTGACTACTCCCTACAGATGGCTGCAGCATCATTCTGGTGTTTTCTCCCCCCCCCCCCCCCCCTTATTATCAGACAGATTTATAAACTAAAAAGCAATTGATGTTTTGTGGTTTTGTTTTCTTACGCTTTAAAACAACTTATTAGATACATCAATAACACTGACGCCTACAAGTAAATTTTACGCAGCTTATGTTAAATTCACTTGAACTCATGACCTGGTCATTTTCATTCCTTTGTTCATTAACAAAGTTGTATTGCTACAGAAATAATTTACTCGTGTGTTTTTTTCCCTTTTTGTTTCAAAATTTTAAATCATTTTAAATCAACAATGACGCCTAAAGTGATAACAACACTGACTCCTGCAGGTAAATTCTACCAGATTTTAAGCATTATTAAGCATTAAACATTGCTTGTGTACGATAGTAAACTTTCTAAGCCACTCCACCGCCCTTCTAACAAAATTCAGGTGCAGGTCAATGAAATAAATAGCCCATTTAGAAACATGTCAGGTGACCTCTTCAACCACTGTTGATCATGAGTAAACAATGTTATAATAAGTTACCAACAGTTCCTCTCTATTAGCTCTAACACCCCAACTTACATGACGTTAACTAACAAAATACAATACTAAAGTGAAGGAACATTGTTGATAGCTGCTATTTTTAAAGAAACAAATTGAATCAGGAATGGTCTGTAGCACATTTATTATCAATTTATTTTTCACAAAATACAGTGTAACAGCTAGAATATCACTGAATTGATGTTTTGTGTTTTTACATGAATTTGTCAGATACATCATCAGTTCTTACTTCAGAGACATCTACATCCCAGCTGCCAACTGGTAAGTTCTAAAACCTGATTTTATGTCAATCTTTTAAAATGCATTAGGAACATAAACATGTCTCTACTGATCATCTTTGTTTTTTTGGGAGGGGAACTATGCATAAACTGAAATAAGAAAATAGATTGGAATTCTTAATATAGAGTTGAAAATATTTTCTTGAATAAAGAACTGGAATGTGGTATATTTCAGTGAGTGTGCTTTTAATAAATTAAATGTAACTTGTATTAAATGATACCCTCTTGAACTCCTAGCCATACATGGCTGCAGCATCATTCTGTCAGGTGGGGTGCAGTGGTGACCAGGGGGTGGAAGCATGTGCAGAAAATGTTTAGTGAATACAAAAAGAGCAAACATGAGAAAATAAAAGCGTAACAAAGGGAACTGAAATAACACTGAGCAAAAGTAAATACAGGAATATAAACACAGCAAATACAACAAAACACAAAGAAAATAAGTAACAATGACTAACAAGTGAGGGCTTACATATAGAACATGAACGGGATCACCTGTGAACACTCAGGGATTCTAGGTGCAGGGTATGGCTAGGGACCAGACTGAGAAAAGACACATGACAGGGAATGCAATACTGAAACGTGATTAAAAACTTAAGGACAAAACACAAGAGAAGAGGCATAGAACATGACACATTCATTCATTTTCTTAACTAAATATTTCTTTCAAATTTTTAGACTAACGTTTGATTGATTTTTCATGCTTTTTAATTCAACTTCTCAGATACATCATCAACAATAACTACAATTGTAACAACACCATATTCTACTGGTAAGTTCTAAAATATAATTTAATATGAAAATGGTCTACACGCTTGGAGAACAATATTTGCCAGTTCTGGTACATCAGATAAGCAAGTGCTCATGGCTTGACCAGCACTGCTAGAATTTAAGGTGGGGGGATGATCGTCTTCACTTTATGAGATTTCCTTCAGTAAGACCCTGTCTTGTGTAGTTTCTACACTAGCTATTCATTTAAGAGTTTACTTAGGTTTTTAACAATTTTTTAGATGCATTAGTTCAGTTCAAAACAGGTTTTAGAACATACTTGTAAGAATCTGTGTTGTGCCTCTGTGATAACTGCTGAGACAACTGAAAAAGACATATACATTCTATTAGGAATTTAGTTCCACTTTTTTCTGTTTTGCTTATAGCTTTCTAATATTTGTTGGACTGTATGCAAGCTGCTCTAATGTAGTAATAATCCTGCAGGGATTCAACACAATCAACACAATGTAACAGTGTTTTTCTGAGAGTGCATCATAATGTTTTTCTGACCAAAACACAGTGTAATTGCTAAATAATCATTTATTCTTTAGAACTGCAATGACACTTACAAAACAACCTCTTATTTGTTAGTTCAAAAACATCATTTGAAACATAAATATTAAACAGAATTGAAGGTGAAAACGAAGTGCTTGTTCTGTTACATCGCTCTACACATGCATCGTCTTGGCAAGCATTGTTTTTACCGATGGGGACATTGATACTCTTCACTTTATAATTTCATTCTCACTCATATGCAGTGAAGTTGCTTTAATAATGATTTATGTTTTTTGTATTTATTCCGTTTTCATTTTTAATCAATTTGTCAGATGTATCAACAAATGCAACTACACTATCAACTACAGCAGAGACTCCTACTGGTAAGTTTTTAAGACTGATATTAAATGAAAATGTTCTGTTCTGTTTATATTCCTCTTTGGTTGCATCAGCCGACACATGCTGGTTTTAGCGATAAATTGGTGTTTTGTGTTTTGACATGAATTTGTCAGATACATCATCAGTTCTTACTTCAGAGACATCTACATCCCAGGTGCCAACTGGTAAGTTCTAAAACCTGATTTTACGTCAATCTTTTAAAATGCATTAAGAATATAAACATGTCTCTACTGATCATCTTGTTTGGGAGTTGTTTTTTTGGGAGGGGAACTATGCATAAACTGAAATAAGAAAATAGATTGGAATTCTTAATATAGAGTTGAATATATTTTCTTAAGTAAAGAACTGGAATGTGGTATATTTCAGTGAGTGTGCTTTTAATAAATTAAATGTAACTTGTATTAAATGATACCCTCTTGAACTCCTAACCATACATGGCTGCAGCATCATTCTGTCAGGTGGGGTGCAGTGGTGACCAGGGGGTGGAAGCATGTGTAGAAAATGTTTAGTGAATACAAAAAGAGCAAACATGAGAAAATAAAAGCGTAACAAAGGGAACTGGAATAACACTGAGCAAAAGTAAATACAGGAATATAAACACAGCAAATACAACAAAACACAAAGAAAATGAGTAACAATGACTAACAGGAGAGGGCTTACATAGAGAACATGAACGGGAACACCTGTGAACACTCGGGGATTATAGGTGCATGGTATGGCTAGGGAACAGACTGAGAAAAAACACATGACAGGGACTGCAAAACTGAAACATGATCAAAAACGTAAGGACAAAACAAAGGAGAACAGGCGAAGAACATGACACATTTTTTCATTTTCTTTCCTAATTATTTCATTCTAATTTTTAGACTAATGTTTGATTGATTTTTTATGTTTTTTACTTCAACTTCTCAGATACATCATCAACAATAACTATTCATTCATGTGTACTCTTAGATTTTTAAAGATTTGTTTGATACATTAGTTTAGTTCAAAACAGGTTTATAACATACTTGTAGGAGTCTGTGTTGTGTCCCTGTAATAACTACTGAGATAGCTGAAAAAGACATATACATTCTATTAGGAATTTAGTTCCACTTTTTTCTGTTTTGCTTATAGCTTTCTAATAATTGTTGGCCTGTATGCAAGCTGCTCTAATGCAGTAATAATCCTGCGGGGATTCAGCTCAATCAGCACAATGTAACAGTGTTTTTCTGAGAGTGCATCATAATGTTTTTCTGACCAAAACACAGTGTAATTGCTAAATTATCATTCATTCTTTAGAACTGCAATGACACTTACAACACAACGTCTTATTTGTTAGTTCAAAATCATCATTTGAAGTATAAATATTAAACAGAATTGAAGGTGACAACCAAGTGCTAGTTCTGTTACATCACTCTACACATGCATCGTGTTGGCGAGCATTGTTTTTACTGATGGGGGCATTGATACTCTTCGCTTCATAATTTCATTCTCACTCATATGCATTGAACTTGCCTTAATAATGATTTATGTTGTTTGTTTTTATTCCGTTTTCTATTTTTCAATCAATTTGTCAGATGTATCAACAAATGCGACTACACTGTCAACTACAGCAGAGACTTCTACTGGTAAGTCTTTAAGACTGATATTAAGTGAAAATGTTCTGTTCTGTTTATATTCCTCTTCAGTTGCATCAACCGACACATGCTGGTTTTAGCGATGAGGCAGTGGGAAATTATACTGCTTAGTTCATAGTGTTTTCCTCAATAAAATACAGATTCATTGCTAAACAAGTAATCCATTAATGTTTTTGACTTTTTATATCAATTTGTATGGAAAATAATTCAGTACATACTGAATATAAATTCAATTATTAGATCATTCAGGCAGAATAATTTCAGTGTCACCCAAATAAATAAAATGTGTTGCCATTCTTACCCACTAACACCCACTCTGTAACTTGGCACTTCAAGGGTAACTTTGAAGGAATAGTTAGAGGTAATTGATAAGTCAGTTGTTGTAAATTAGTGGGCACAGGTTGGTTGGAGAAGTGCAGTAAGTGATTGTGCATGTGTAGTGTGGTGGGTAATAATTAGATATGATATATCAGAAATGATAAGGAGTAAGTGCTAAAAGCTGACTTAGAATTATCCAATTTAATAAGCATAATTCATATATGATCTTCAGTTTTATAAATAAATATTGAAGCACACCCCACATCAAAAATTTTCTTCATAAGATAAAATATTATTTATGGACTATTATTCAACTGTATTAATCTATTTTCATAAGAAACAAACTGATTTTTCTCATTCATTTTCTACCATAAACATTTATAGATATGAAATAAATCTATAAACGTAACGTTTAATTTCACCCTCTTGACTACTCCCTACAGATGGCTGCAGCATCATTCTGGTGTTTTCTTCCCCCCCCCCCCCCCCTTATTAACAGACAGATTTATAAACTAAAAAGCAATTGATGTTTTGTGGTTTTGTTTTCTTACGCTTTAAAACAACTTATTAGATACATCAATAACACTGACGCCTACAAGTAAATTTTACGCAGCTTATGTTAAATTCACTTGAACTCATGACCTGGTCATTTTCATTCCTTTGTTCATTAACAAAGTTGTATTGCTACAGAAATTATTTACTCGTGTGTTTTTTTCCCTTTTTGTTTCAAAATTTTAAATCATTTTAAATCAACAATGACGCCTAAAGTGATAACAACACTGACTCCTGCAGGTAAATTCTACCAGATTTTAAGCATTATTAAGCATTAAACATTGCTTGTGTACGATAGTAAACTTTCTAAGCCACTCCACCGCCCTTCTAACAAAATTCAGGTGCAGGTCAATGAAATAAATAGCCCATTTAGAAACATGTCAGGTGACCTCTTCAACCACTGTTGATCATGAGTAAACAATGTTATAATAAGTTACCAACAGTTCCTCTCTATTAGCTCTAACACCCCAACTTACATGACGTTAACTAACAAAATACAATACTAAAGTGAAGGAACATTGTTGATAGCTGCTATTTTTAAAGAAACAAATTGAATCAGGAATGGTCTGTAGCACATTTATTATCAATTTATTTTTCACAAAATACAGTGTAACAGCTAGAATATCACTGAATTGATGTTTTGTGTTTTTACATGAATTTGTCAGATACATCATCAGTTCTTACTTCAGAGACATCTACATCCCAGCTGCCAACTGGTAAGTTCTAAAACCTGATTTTATGTCAATCTTTTAAAATGCATTAGGAACATAAACATGTCTCTACTGATCATCTTTGTTTTTTTGGGAGGGGAACTATGCATAAACTGAAATAAGAAAATAGATTGGAATTCTTAATATAGAGTTGAAAATATTTTCTTGAATAAAGAACTGGAATGTGGTATATTTCAGTGAGTGTGCTTTTAATAAATTAAATGTAACTTGTATTAAATGATACCCTCTTGAACTCCTAGCCATACATGGCTGCAGCATCATTCTGTCAGGTGGGGTGCAGTGGTGACCAGGGGGTGGAAGCATGTGCAGAAAATGTTTAGTGAATACAAAAAGAGCAAACATGAGAAAATAAAAGCGTAACAAAGGGAACTGAAATAACACTGAGCAAAAGTAAATACAGGAATATAAACACAGCAAATACAACAAAACACAAAGAAAATAAGTAACAATGACTAACAAGTGAGGGCTTACATATAGAACATGAACGGGATCACCTGTGAACACTCAGGGATTCTAGGTGCAGGGTATGGCTAGGGACCAGACTGAGAAAAGACACATGACAGGGAATGCAATACTGAAACGTGATTAAAAACTTAAGGACAAAACACAAGAGAAGAGGCATAGAACATGACACATTCATTCATTTTCTTAACTAAATATTTCTTTCAAATTTTTAGACTAACGTTTGATTGATTTTTCATGCTTTTTAATTCAACTTCTCAGATACATCATCAACAATAACTACAATTGTAACAACACCATATTCTACTGGTAAGTTCTAAAATATAATTTAATATGAAAATGGTCTACACGCTTGGAGAACAATATTTGCCAGTTCTGGTACATCAGATAAGCAAGTGCTCATTGCTTGACCAGCACTGCTAGAATTTAAGGTGGGGGGATGATCGTCTTCACTTTATGAGATTTCCTTCAGTAAGACCCTGTCTTGTGTAGTTTCTACACTAGCTATTCATTTAAGAGTTTACTTAGGTTTTTAACAATTTTTTAGATGCAGTAGTTCAGTTCAAAACAGGTTTTAGAACATACTTGTAAGAATCTGTGTTGTGCCTCTGTGATAACTGCTGAGACAACTGAAAAAGACATATACATTCTATTAGGAATTTAGTTCCACTTTTTTCTGTTTTGCTTATAGCTTTCTAATATTTGTTGGACTGTATGCAAGCTGCTCTAATGTAGTAATAATCCTGCAGGGATTCAACACAATCAACACAATGTAACAGTGTTTTTCTGAGAGTGCATCATAATGTTTTTCTGACCAAAACACAGTGTAATTGCTAAATAATCATTTATTCTTTAGAACTGCAATGACACTTACAAAACAACCTCTTATTTGTTAGTTCAAAAACATCATTTGAAGTATAAATATTAAACAGAATTGAAGGTGAAAACGAAGTGCTTGTTCTGTTACATCGCTCTACACATGCATCGTCTTGGCAAGCATTGTTTTTACCGATGGGGACATTGATACTCTTCACTTTATAATTTCATTCTCACTCATATGCAGTGAAGTTGCTTTAATAATGATTTATGTTTTTTGTATTTATTCCGTTTTCATTTTTAATCAATTTGTCAGATGTATCAACAAATGCAACTACACTATCAACTACAGCAGAGACTCCTACTGGTAAGTTTTTAAGACTGATATTAAATGAAAATGTTCTGTTCTGTTTATATTCCTCTTTGGTTGCATCAGCCGACACATGCTGGTTTTAGCGATAAATTGGTGTTTTGTGTTTTGACATGAATTTGTCAGATACATCATCAGTTCTTACTTCAGAGACATCTACATCCCAGGTGCCAACTGGTAAGTTCTAAAACCTGATTTTACGTCAATCTTTTAAAATGCATTAAGAATATAAACATGTCTCTACTGATCATCTTGTTTGGGAGTTGTTTTTTTGGGAGGGGAACTATGCATAAACTGAAATAAGAAAATAGATTGGAATTCTTAATATAGAGTTGAATATATTTTCTTAAGTAAAGAACTGGAATGTGGTATATTTCAGTGAGTGTGCTTTTAATAAATTAAATGTAACTTGTATTAAATGATACCCTCTTGAACTCCTAACCATACATGGCTGCAGCATCATTCTGTCAGGTGGGGTGCAGTGGTGACCAGGGGGTGGAAGCATGTGTAGAAAATGTTTAGTGAATACAAAAAGAGCAAACATGAGAAAATAAAAGCGTAACAAAGGGAACTGGAATAACACTGAGCAAAAGTAAATACAGGAATATAAACACAGCAAATACAACAAAACACAAAGAAAATGAGTAACAATGACTAACAGGAGAGGGCTTACATAGAGAACATGAACGGGAACACCTGTGAACACTCGGGGATTATAGGTGCATGGTATGGCTAGGGAACAGACTGAGAAAAAACACATGACAGGGACTGCAAAACTGAAACATGATCAAAAACGTAAGGACAAAACAAAGGAGAACAGGCGAAGAACATGACACATTTTTTCATTTTCTTTCCTAATTATTTCATTCTAATTTTTAGACTAATGTTTGATTGATTTTTTATGTTTTTTACTTCAACTTCTCAGATACATCATCAACAATAACTATTCATTCATGTGTACTCTTAGATTTTTAAAGATTTGTTTGATACATTAGTTTAGTTCAAAACAGGTTTATAACATACTTGTAGGAGTCTGTGTTGTGTCCCTGTAATAACTACTGAGATAGCTGAAAAAGACATATACATTCTATTAGGAATTTAGTTCCACTTTTTTCTGTTTTGCTTATAGCTTTCTAATAATTGTTGGCCTGTATGCAAGCTGCTCTAATGCAGTAATAATCCTGCGGGGATTCAGCTCAATCAGCACAATGTAACAGTGTTTTTCTGAGAGTGCATCATAATGTTTTTCTGACCAAAACACAGTGTAATTGCTAAATTATCATTCATTCTTTAGAACTGCAATGACACTTACAACACAACGTCTTATTTGTTAGTTCAAAATCATCATTTGAAGTATAAATATTAAACAGAATTGAAGGTGACAACCAAGTGCTAGTTCTGTTACATCACTCTACACATGCATCGTGTTGGCGAGCATTGTTTTTACTGATGGGGGCATTGATACTCTTCGCTTCATAATTTCATTCTCACTCATATGCATTGAACTTGCCTTAATAATGATTTATGTTGTTTGTTTTTATTCCGTTTTCTATTTTTCAATCAATTTGTCAGATGTATCAACAAATGCGACTACACTGTCAACTACAGCAGAGACTTCTACTGGTAAGTCTTTAAGACTGATATTAAGTGAAAATGTTCTGTTCTGTTTATATTCCTCTTCAGTTGCATCAACCGACACATGCTGGTTTTAGCGATGAGGCAGTGGGAAATTATACTGCTTAGTTCATAGTGTTTTCCTCAATAAAATACAGATTCATTGCTAAACAAGTAATCCATTAATGTTTTTGACTTTTTATATCAATTTGTATGGAAAATAATTCAGTACATACTGAATATAAATTCAATTATTAGATCATTCAGGCAGAATAATTTCAGTGTCACCCAAATAAATAAAATGTGTTGCCATTCTTACCCACTAACACCCACTCTGTAACTTGGCACTTCAAGGGTAACTTTGAAGGAATAGTTAGAGGTAATTGATAAGTCAGTTGTTGTAAATTAGTGGGCACAGGTTGGTTGGAGAAGTGCAGTAAGTGATTGTGCATGTGTAGTGTGGTGGGTAATAATTAGATATGATATATCAGAAATGATAAGGAGTAAGTGCTAAAAGCTGACTTAGAATTATCCAATTTAATAAGCATAATTCATATATGATCTTCAGTTTTATAAATAAATATTGAAGCACACCCCACATCAAAAATTTTCTTCATAAGATAAAATATTATTTATGGACTATTATTCAACTGTATTAATCTATTTTCATAAGAAACAAACTGATTTTTCTCATTCATTTTCTACCATAAACATTTATAGATATGAAATAAATCTATAAACGTAACGTTTAATTTCACCCTCTTGACTACTCCCTACAGATGGCTGCAGCATCATTCTGGTGTTTTCTTCCCCCCCCCCCCCCCTTATTAACAGACAGATTTATAAACTAAAAAGCAATTGATGTTTTGTGGTTTTGTTTTCTTACGCTTTAAAACAACTTATTAGATACATCAATAACACTGACGCCTACAAGTAAATTTTACGCAGCTTATGTTAAATTCACTTGAACTCATGACCTGGTCATTTTCATTCCTTTGTTCATTAACAAAGTTGTATTGCTACAGAAATAATTTACTCGTGTGTTTTTTTCCCTTTTTGTTTCAAAATTTTAAATCATTTTAAATCAACAATGACGCCTAAAGTGATAACAACACTGACTCCTGCAGGTAAATTCTACCAGATTTTAAGCATTATTAAGCATTAAACATTGCTTGTGTACGATAGTAAACTTTCTAAGCCACTCCACCGCCCTTCTAACAAAATTCAGGTGCAGGTCAATGAAATAAATAGCCCATTTAGAAACATGTCAGGTGACCTCTTCAACCACTGTTGATCATGAGTAAACAATGTTATAATAAGTTACCAACAGTTCCTCTCTATTAGCTCTAACACCCCAACTTACATGACGTTAACTAACAAAATACAATACTAAAGTGAAGGAACATTGTTGATAGCTGCTATTTTTAAAGAAACAAATTGAATCAGGAATGGTCTGTAGCACATTTATTATCAATTTATTTTTCACAAAATACAGTGTAACAGCTAGAATATCACTGAATTGATGTTTTGTGTTTTTACATGAATTTGTCAGATACATCATCAGTTCTTACTTCAGAGACATCTACATCCCAGCTGCCAACTGGTAAGTTCTAAAACCTGATTTTATGTCAATCTTTTAAAATGCATTAGGAACATAAACATGTCTCTACTGATCATCTTTGTTTTTTTGGGAGGGGAACTATGCATAAACTGAAATAAGAAAATAGATTGGAATTCTTAATATAGAGTTGAAAATATTTTCTTGAATAAAGAACTGGAATGTGGTATATTTCAGTGAGTGTGCTTTTAATAAATTAAATGTAACTTGTATTAAATGATACCCTCTTGAACTCCTAGCCATACATGGCTGCAGCATCATTCTGTCAGGTGGGGTGCAGTGGTGACCAGGGGGTGGAAGCATGTGCAGAAAATGTTTAGTGAATACAAAAAGAGCAAACATGAGAAAATAAAAGCGTAACAAAGGGAACTGAAATAACACTGAGCAAAAGTAAATACAGGAATATAAACACAGCAAATACAACAAAACACAAAGAAAATAAGTAACAATGACTAACAAGTGAGGGCTTACATATAGAACATGAACGGGATCACCTGTGAACACTCAGGGATTCTAGGTGCAGGGTATGGCTAGGGACCAGACTGAGAAAAGACACATGACAGGGAATGCAATACTGAAACGTGATTAAAAACTTAAGGACAAAACACAAGAGAAGAGGCATAGAACATGACACATTCATTCATTTTCTTAACTAAATATTTCTTTCAAATTTTTAGACTAACGTTTGATTGATTTTTCATGCTTTTTAATTCAACTTCTCAGATACATCATCAACAATAACTACAATTGTAACAACACCATATTCTACTGGTAAGTTCTAAAATATAATTTAATATGAAAATGGTCTACACGCTTGGAGAACAATATTTGCCAGTTCTGGTACATCAGATAAGCAAGTGCTCATGGCTTGACCAGCACTGCTAGAATTTAAGGTGGGGGGATGATCGTCTTCACTTTATGAGATTTCCTTCAGTAAGACCCTGTCTTGTGTAGTTTCTACACTAGCTATTCATTTAAGAGTTTACTTAGGTTTTTAACAATTTTTTAGATGCATTAGTTCAGTTCAAAACAGGTTTTAGAACATACTTGTAAGAATCTGTGTTGTGCCTCTGTGATAACTGCTGAGACAACTGAAAAAGACATATACATTCTATTAGGAATTTAGTTCCACTTTTTTCTGTTTTGCTTATAGCTTTCTAATATTTGTTGGACTGTATGCAAGCTGCTCTAATGTAGTAATAATCCTGCAGGGATTCAACACAATCAACACAATGTAACAGTGTTTTTCTGAGAGTGCATCATAATGTTTTTCTGACCAAAACACAGTGTAATTGCTAAATAATCATTTATTCTTTAGAACTGCAATGACACTTACAAAACAACCTCTTATTTGTTAGTTCAAAAACATCATTTGAAACATAAATATTAAACAGAATTGAAGGTGAAAACGAAGTGCTTGTTCTGTTACATCGCTCTACACATGCATCGTCTTGGCAAGCATTGTTTTTACCGATGGGGACATTGATACTCTTCACTTTATAATTTCATTCTCACTCATATGCAGTGAAGTTGCTTTAATAATGATTTATGTTTTTTGTATTTATTCCGTTTTCATTTTTAATCAATTTGTCAGATGTATCAACAAATGCAACTACACAATCAACTACAGCAGAGACTCCTACTGGTAAGTTTTTTAGACTGATATTAAATGAAAATGTTCTGTTCTGTTTATATTCCTCTTTGGTTGCATCAGCCGACACATGCTGGTTTTAGCGATCAATTGGTGTTTTGTGTTTTGACATGAATTTGTCAGATACATCATCGGTTCTTACTTCAGAGACATCTACATCCCAGGTGCCAACTGGTAAGTTCTAAAACCTGATTTTACGTCAATCTTTTAAAATGCATTAAGAATATAAACATGTCTCTACTGATCATCTTGTTTGGGAGTTGTTTTTTTGGGAGGGGAACTATGCATAAACTGAAATAAGAAAATAGATTGGAATTCTTAATATAGAGTTGAATATATTTTCTTAAGTAAAGAACTGGAATGTGGTATATTTCAGTGAGTGTGCTTTTAATAAATTAAATGTAACTTGTATTAAATGATACCCTCTTGAACTCCTAACCATACATGGCTGCAGCATCATTCTGTCAGGTGGGGTGCAGTGGTGACCAGGGGGTGGAAGCATGTGTAGAAAATGTTTAGTGAATACAAAAAGAGCAAACATGAGAAAATAAAAGCGTAACAAAGGGAACTGGAATAACACTGAGCAAAAGTAAATACAGGAATATAAACACAGCAAATACAACAAAACACAAAGAAAATGAGTAACAATGACTAACAGGAGAGGGCTTACATAGAGAACATGAACGGGAACACCTGTGAACACTCGGGGATTATAGGTGCATGGTATGGCTAGGGAACAGACTGAGAAAAAACACATGACAGGGACTGCAAAACTGAAACATGATCAAAAACGTAAGGACAAAACAAAGGAGAACAGGCGAAGAACATGACACATTTTTTCATTTTCTTTCCTAATTATTTCATTCTAATTTTTAGACTAATGTTTGATTGATTTTTTATGTTTTTTACTTCAACTTCTCAGATACATCATCAACAATAACTATTCATTCATGTGTACTCTTAGATTTTTAAAGATTTGTTTGATACATTAGTTTAGTTCAAAACAGGTTTATAACATACTTGTAGGAGTCTGTGTTGTGTCCCTGTAATAACTACTGAGATAGCTGAAAAAGACATATACATTCTATTAGGAATTTAGTTCCACTTTTTTCTGTTTTGCTTATAGCTTTCTAATAATTGTTGGCCTGTATGCAAGCTGCTCTAATGCAGTAATAATCCTGCGGGGATTCAGCTCAATCAGCACAATGTAACAGTGTTTTTCTGAGAGTGCATCATAATGTTTTTCTGACCAAAACACAGTGTAATTGCTAAATTATCATTCATTCTTTAGAACTGCAATGACACTTACAACACAACGTCTTATTTGTTAGTTCAAAATCATCATTTGAAGTATAAATATTAAACAGAATTGAAGGTGACAACCAAGTGCTAGTTCTGTTACATCACTCTACACATGCATCGTGTTGGCGAGCATTGTTTTTACTGATGGGGGCATTGATACTCTTCGCTTCATAATTTCATTCTCACTCATATGCATTGAACTTGCCTTAATAATGATTTATGTTGTTTGTTTTTATTCCGTTTTCTATTTTTCAATCAATTTGTCAGATGTATCAACAAATGCGACTACACTGTCAACTACAGCAGAGACTTCTACTGGTAAGTCTTTAAGACTGATATTAAGTGAAAATGTTCTGTTCTGTTTATATTCCTCTTCAGTTGCATCAACCGACACATGCTGGTTTTAGCGATGAGGCAGTGGGAAATTATACTGCTTAGTTCATAGTGTTTTCCTCAATAAAATACAGATTCATTGCTAAACAAGTAATCCATTAATGTTTTTGACTTTTTATATCAATTTGTATGGAAAATAATTCAGTACATACTGAATATAAATTCAATTATTAGATCATTCAGGCAGAATAATTTCAGTGTCACCCAAATAAATAAAATGTGTTGCCATTCTTACCCACTAACACCCACTCTGTAACTTGGCACTTCAAGGGTAACTTTGAAGGAATAGTTAGAGGTAATTGATAAGTCAGTTGTTGTAAATTAGTGGGCACAGGTTGGTTGGAGAAGTGCAGTAAGTGATTGTGCATGTGTAGTGTGGTGGGTAATAATTAGATATGATATATCAGAAATGATAAGGAGTAAGTGCTAAAAGCTGACTTAGAATTATCCAATTTAATAAGCATAATTCATATATGATCTTCAGTTTTATAAATAAATATTGAAGCACACCCCACATCAAAAATTTTCTTCATAAGATAAAATATTATTTATGGACTATTATTCAACTGTATTAATCTATTTTCATAAGAAACAAACTGATTTTTATCATTCATTTTCTACCATAAACATTTATAGATATGAAATAAATCTATAAACGTAACGTTTAATTTCACCCTCTTGACTACTCCCTACAGATGGCTGCAGCATCATTCTGGTGTTTTCTTCCCCCCCCCCCCCCTTATTAACAGACAGATTTATAAACTAAAAAGCAATTGATGTTTTGTGGTTTTGTTTTCTTACGCTTTAAAACAACTTATTAGATACATCAATAACACTGACGCCTACAAGTAAATTTTACGCAGCTTATGTTAAATTCACTTGAACTCATGACCTGGTCATTTTCATTTCTTTGTTCATTAACAAAGTTGTATTGCTACAGAAATAATTTACTCGTGTGTTTTTTTCCCTTTTTGTTTCAAAATTTTAAATCATTTTAAATCAACAATGACGCCTAAAGTGATAACAACACTGACTCCTGCAGGTAAATTCTACCAGATTTTAAGCATTATTAAGCATTAAACATTGCTTGTGTACGATAGTAAACTTTCTAAGCCACTCCACCGCCCTTCTAACAAAATTCAGGTGCAGGTCAATGAAATAAATAGCCCAATTAGAACATGTCAGGTGACCTCTTCAACACTGTTGATCATGAGTAAACAATGTTATAATAAGTTACCAACAGTTCCTCTCTATTAGCTCTAACACCCCAACTTACATGACGTTAACTAACAAAATACAATACTAAAGTGAAGGAACATTGTTGATAGCTGCTATTTTTAAAGAAACAAATTGAATCAGGAATGGTCTGTAGCACATTTATTATCAATTTATTTTTCACAAAATACAGTGTAACAGCTAGAATATCACTGAATTGATGTTTTGTGTTTTTACATGAATTTGTCAGATACATCATCAGTTCTTACTTCAGAGACATCTACATCCCAGCTGCCAACTGGTAAGTTCTAAAACCTGATTTTATGTCAATCTTTTAAAATGCATTAGGAACATAAACATGTCTCTACTGATCATCTTTGTTTTTTTGGGAGGGGAACTATGCATAAACTGAAATAAGAAAATAGATTGGAATTCTTAATATAGAGTTGAAAATATTTTCTTGAATAAAGAACTGGAATGTGTATATTTCAGTGAGTGTGCTTTTAATAAATTAAATGTAACTTGTATTAAATGATACCCTCTTGAACTCCTAGCCATACATGGCTGCAGCATCATTCTGTCAGGTGGGGGTGCAGTGGTGACCAGGGGGGTGGAAGCATGTGCAGAAAAATGTTTAGTGAATACAAAAAGAGCAAACATGAGAAAATAAAAGCGTAACAAAGGGAACTGAAATAACACTGAGCAAAAGTAAATACAGGAATATAAACACAGCAAATACAACAAAACACAAAGAAAATAAGTAACAATGACTAACAAGTGAGGGCTTACATATAGAACATGAACGGGATCACCTGTGAACACTCAGGGATTCTAGGTGCAGGGTATGGCTAGGGACCAGACTGAGAAAAGACACATGACAGGGAATGCAATACTGAAACGTGATTAAAAACTTAAGGACAAAACACAAGAGAAGAGGCATAGAACATGACACATTCATTCATTTTCTTAACTAAATATTTCTTTCAAATTTTTAGACTAACGTTTGATTGATTTTTCATGCTTTTTAATTCAACTTCTCAGATACATCATCAACAATAACTACAATTTGTAACAACACCATATTCTACTGGTAAGTTCTAAAATATAATTTAATATGAAAATGGTCTACACGCTTGGGGGGGGGGGGAGAACAATATTTGCCAGTTCTGGTACATCAGATAAGCAAGTGCTCATGGCTTGACCAGCACTGCTAGAATTTAAGGTGGGGGGATGATCGTCTTCACTTTATGAGATTTCCTTCAGTAAGACCCTGTCTTGTGTAGTTTCTACACTAGCTATTCATTTAGAGTTTACTTAGGTTTTTAACAATTTTTTAGATGCATTAGTTCAGTTCAAAACAGGTTTTAGAACATACTTGTAAGAATCTGTGTTGTGCCTCTGTGATAACTGCTGAGACAACTGAAAAAGACATATACATTCTATTAGGAATTTAGTTCACTTTTTTCTGTTTTGCTTATAGCTTTCTAATATTTGTTGGACTGTATGCAAGCTGCTCTAATGTAGTAATAATCCTGCAGGGATTCAACACAATCAACACAATGTAACAGTGTTTTTCTGAGAGTGCATCATAATGTTTTTCTGACCAAAACACAGTGTAATTGCTAAATAATCATTTATTCTTTAGAACTGCAATGACACTTACAAAACAACCTCTTATTTGTTAGTTCAAAAACATCATTTGAAACATAAATATTAAACAGAATTGAAGGTGAAAACGAAGTGCTTGTTCTGTTACATCGCTCTACACATGCATCGTCTTGGCAAGCATTGTTTTTACCGATGGGGACATTGATACTCTTCACTTTATAATTTCATTCTCACTCATATGCAGTGAAGTTGCTTTAATAATGATTTATGGTTTTTTGTATTTATTCCGTTTTCATTTTAATCAATTTGTCAGATGTATCAACAAATGCAACTACACAATCAACTACAGCAGAGACTCCTACTGGTAAGTTTTTTAGACTGATATTAAATGAAAATGTTCTGTTCTGTTTATATTCCTCTTTGGTTGCATCAGCCGACACATGCTGGTTTTAGCGATCAATTGGTGTTTTGTGTTTTGACATGAATTTGTCAGATACATCATCGGTTTCTTACTTCAGAGACATCTACATCCCAGGTGCCAACTGGTAAGTTCTAAAAACCTGATTTTACGTCAATCTTTAAAATGCATTAAGAATATAAACATGTCTCTACTGATCATCTTGTTGGGAGTTGTTTTTTTGGGGAGGGGAAACTATGCATAAACTGAAATAAGAAAATAGATTGGAATTCTTAATATAGAGTTGAATATATTTTCTTAAGTAAAGAACTGGAATGTGGTATATTTCAGTGAGTGTGCTTTTAATAAATTAAATGTAACTTGTATTAAATGATACCCTCTTGAACTCCTAACCATACATGGCTGCAGCATCATTCTGTCAGGTGGGGTGCAGTGGTGACCAGGGGGTGGAAGCATGTGTAGAAAATGTTTAGTGAATACAAAAAAGAGCAAACATGAGAAAATAAAAGCGTAACAAAGGGAACTGGAATAACCTGAGCAAAAGTAAATACAGGAATATAAACACAGCAAATACAACAAAACACAAAGAAAATGAGTAACAATGACTAACAGGAGAGGGCTTACATAGAGAACATGAACGGGAACACCTGTGAACACTCGGGGATTATAGGTGCATGGTATGGCTAGGGAACAGACTGAGAAAAAACACATGACAGGGACTGCAAAACTGAAACATGATCAAAAACGTAAGGACAAAACAAAGGAGAACAGGCGAAGAACATGACACATTTTTTCATTTTCTTTCCTAATTATTTCATGTCTAATTTTTAGACTAATGTTTGATTGATTTTTTATGTTTTTTACTTCAACTTCTCAGATACATACATCAACAATAACTATTCATTCATGTGTACTCTTAGATTTTTAA